>NC_069499.1:1323189256-1323319256 GCF_027579735.1 Bombina bombina | reverse complement strand
GATTCTGTGTGTGTATTGTGTGTGTGTATGTGTGTACTGTCTTGTGTGTGTACTGTGTGTGTGTAGTCTGTGTGCATGTGTGGGTGTGCGCGTGATGCTGAGCACAGCAAAGACCTAGGTAAAGCTAGTAGATTCAGTAAAAATTGTTTTGTAGGCATCTTCAAGCTAGTATTAAATGTAAAGAATTAGATACAACACTATTGTCATGTACATAATAAGGGTCACATTCAAGCAAAAATAAAAATAATAATATTATCTTACCTTTATTATTATTATACTTTATTTATAAAGTGCCAACAAATTCCACAGTAGATAAAAGTACAACAATGATACAATATTTTTTAGAGACTGGACAAAATGTATCAAACAAATTAAGGAGGAACTGAGAGCCCTATTCCCGTGGAACTTAAAATCTACCTTATAATATATAAAATATCCTTTAGTGCATATTGTTGGCACCAAGTTAACCTTCAGGTATTGCTACTGCATGTGTTTAATTTTCCCAGTGACAATTCATTTTGTCTTTATGAAACATAGTTTCATGGTACCCCATTGAGGAAATTAACATCTGTAAACACATAAACAAAACTGTTACACTGTTTTAAGTATAGCTTCTGCTTTGTTACACATTAGGGATATACTGTTGGTTCTCTGAGATTAAAATACACCTGCATTCTTATTTCTACAACACACATTTGACTGATTCAGAGGCAAGCAAATGTGTACTGAACAAATACAATATCAAGTAAATATTTTTTTAGGTTGCTTGAGTGCAGGCTGAATTATTCTCAATACTTGGTAACATTAAAGTAAAATGTATGAATGTACTATTGTCATTTGCATTTTGAATTATATATGGTTTTAGATTTTCCATCTCACTAATGGAATTGAGTTTGTGCTGCTTCCATCTATATAAAAAAAAATGTATTGTTTGCGATTGTAAAAGCTCTTTGTAAAACCTATAAAGATATTTATGAGGTCTTTAACCTTTTGTTGCCACTGCTGGTTGTCACATATTGTGTAGTAAAAGTCACTGTCAGCTAAGAAGAAGAAAAAAAAAAGCATTAGAGGCAAAAAAAAACTTTAATTCTTGCAAAAAGAACTGATATAAACATTTGTTAAATGTGTTAAAATATGTCATTTAAACAACTACAATAAAGCACATACACATTATCTTTTAGCACTGTAATAGGAACTACACATCAATTAACATATCCTACATTTCACTTTGCATCATATAAATAGTTCTTACCTTTTTAGGACAAAAAGTCTATCATCAATAAATGGTATTGTGTCACAACGCAGCAATAAAATGTCATATAAGGCTGCTGACATTTACTTTACAACAGTGTTACCACTTGTGATGATATGTTCTGCCTGAGTTACCATACGCACCAGTGGAAAATAGATTCATTTTATGGTACATTGAGCAAGTAATTCATTTGTTCTGCCACAAACATTAAAAAAAAAATACAGATTTTATAAGCAATAGCATATGAAGTGCATAGGGGGAAATTGATAGCCTGTTTGTTTACTAACATACAGAATCTTCATCTAACTGATCAGACACAGTGAATGTTAAGGATTGTGAAGTCTATGAGATTTTTCTCCATTTTCAGGAGACACACATACATCAAATGATCAGGGAGGTTTGTGAGCTATATATTGGTCTGATGAAGGGGAGCATTCCCCGAAACGTCACTTATTAAAAGCATTTATTGCACTTTATGTAAGCCCAGTGAGTGCTGTCTCCTATCTACTATAGATATATATATACATTCATTTTGTAGTTCGAAAACTCAACCAATACTTTCCTCTAAAACTATTTAACAGTAATTTATAGTCTGCCAGAAAGCAGGGTTCTTCAAACCATGGATAGGGGCCCATTACTGGGACGCAAAACCATGTTTACTGGGTTGCAACTTGTGTGTGTGTGTTGTAGGAGACTGTGCATGGTGTGTGTGTTTTAGGAGAATGTGTGTGGTTTGTGTGTATTGTATGAGAGTGTGTGTTATATAAGAGTGTGTGTGGATGTGTGCGTGTCTTGTATAAGAGTGTGTGTGTGTTGTATGAGAGTGTGTGTTAAATGAGAGTGTGTGTGTATTGTATAAGAGTGTGTGTTATATGAGAGTGTGTGTGGATGTGTGCTTGTCTTGTATAAGAGTGTGTGTGTGTTGCATGAGACTGTGTGTTATATAAGAGTGTATGTGGATGTGTGCTTGTCTTGTATAAGAGTGTGTGTGTTGTATGAGAGTGTGTGTTATATGAGAGTGTGTGTGGATGTGTGCCTGTCTTGTATAAGAGTGTGTGTGGATGTGTGCTTGTCTTGTATAAGAGTGTGTGTGTATTGTATGAGAGTGTGTGTTATATGAGAGTGTGTGTGGATGTGTGCTTGTCTTGTATAAGAGTGTGTGTGTATTGTATGAGAGTGTGTGTTATATGAGAGTGTGTGTGGATGTGTGCGTGTCTTGTATAAGAGTGTGTGTGTGTTGTATGAGAGTGTGTGTTATATGAGAGTGTGTGTGGATGTGTGCTTGTCTTGTATAATAGTGTGTGTGTATTGTATGAGAGTGTGTGTTATATGAGAGTGTGTGTGGAAGTGTGCGTGTCTTGTATAAGAGTGTGTGTGTATTGTATGAGAGTGTGTGTTAAATGAGAGTGTGTGTGGATGTGTGCTTGTCTTGTATAATAGTGTGTGTGTATTGTATGAGAGTGTGTGTTATATGAGAGTGTGTGTGGATGTGTGCTTGTCTTGTATAAGAGTGTGTGTGTATTGTATGAGAGTGTGTGTTATATGAGAGTGTATGTGGATGTGTGCTTGTCTTGTATAAGAGTGTGTGTGTGTTGCATGATAGTGTGTGTTATATGAGAGTGTATGTGGATATGTGCTTGTCTTGTATAAGAGTGTGTGTGGATGTGTGCTTGTCTTGTATAAGAGTGTGTGTGTGTTGCATGATAGTGTGTGTTATATGAGAGTGTATGTGGATGTGTGCTTGTCTTGTATAAGAGTGTGTGTGTGTTGCATGATAGTGTGTGTTATATGAGAGTGTATGTGGATGTGTGCTTGTCTTGTATAAGAGTGTGTGTGTATTGTATGAGAGTGTGTTTTATATGAGAGTGTATGTGGATGTGTGCTTGTCTTGTATAAGAGTGTGTGTGTTGCATGATAGTGTGTGTTATATGAGAGTGTATGTGGATGTGTGCTTGTCTTGTATAAGAGTGTGTGTGTTGTATGAGAGTGTGTGTTATATGAGAGTGTGTGTGGATGTGTGCCTGTCTTGTATAAGAGTGTGTGTAGATGTGTGCTTGTCTTGTATAAGAGTGTGTGTGTATTGTATGAGAGTGTGTGTTATATGAGAGTGTATGTGGATGTCTGTGTGTCTTGTATAAGAGTGTGTGTGTGTTGCATGAGAGTGTGTGTTATATGAGAGTGTGTGTGGATGTGTGTCTGTCTTGTTTAAGAGTGTGTGTGGATGTGTGCTTGTCTTGTATAAGAGTGTGTGTGTATTGTATGAGAGTGTGTGTTATATGAGAGTGTGTGTGGATGTGTGTGTGTCTTGTATAAGAGTGTGTGTGTGTTGTATGAGAGTGTGTGTTATATGAGAGTGTATGTGGATGTGTGCCTGTCTTGTATAAGAGTGTGTGTGTATTATATGAGAGTGTGTGTTATATGAGAGTGTATGTGGATGTGTGCTTGTCTTGTATAAGAGTGTGCGTGTATTGTATGAGAGTGTGTGTTATATGAGAGTGTGTGTGGATGTGTGTGTGTCTTGTATAAGAGTGTGTGTGTGTTGTATGAGAGTAGGTGTGTTGTATGTGTGTTGTTTGAGAATGTGTGCGTTATTACCTTTTACAACACTTTCAAGTTTGACTGCAATCAGGAATAAAGTACACACACATTTTAGTCACTTTTGCCAAAAATTGCAGCTATCCTTTTGTATATTACTTCAGAAATGTTTACACCAAGCATAAAAATAGGGTCACAAAGGTATGTAATATAATGTCACTGGGTTTGAAAAATCCTACATTTAGAGCATGGGTTTCAAACAATGTGCCAAATTATGAATGGAGCACCAAGCTCATCAGGCTTACCGCTCAAATTATCAGTTAAAAACGATCACCTGAGCGCAATAGTGATTTATGCTAGAATGATTACTGCAATTTCAGAGCTCTGGTTAACTGTTTCGCGAAACTAAAGAGGTGCAAAAACACACATCAAAAATACATTACAAGGTATAGCTACAATCATAATAAAACCCTCTAATAAAAATGATTACAAAACAATATTGCACATAAAAGTTATAAGGTCTCAAAGATATGAGGTCTCAAGTGTTAGAAAAAAGGCATGCAAAGGGCTTTAATATAGAGATACATACAAATACATGTCTCAATATGTTATTATATGTGTGTATATATATATATATACGTCTATATATGTGTACACATGTATTTATATGTGTATATATGTATTTATATGTGTACATATGTATTTATATGTGTACATATGTATTTATATGTGTATATATGTATTTACAGTTATATATACACATATAAACACATAAATACATATGTATACGTCTATATATGTGTACATATGTATTTATATGTGTACATATGTATTTATATGTGTATATATGTATTTATATGTGTACATATGTATTTATATGTGTATATATGTATTTATATGTGTATATATGTATTTACAGTTATATATACACATATAAACACATAAATACATAGGTATACGTCTATATATGTGTACATATGTATTTATATGTGTATATATGTATTTACAGTTATATATACACATATAAACACATAAATACATATGTATACATCTATATATGTGTACATATGTATTTATATGTGTATATATGTATTTACAGTTATATATACACATATAAACACATAAATACATATGTATACGTCTATATATGTGTATATATGTATTTATATGTGTATATATGTATTTACAGTTATATATACACATATAAACACATAAATACATATGTATACATATATAGACATATATAGAAGTGCATTGGAGCCCTTTGCCCTTATGCAGATGAAAACTTGTAAAAGCATTTTTTTTTTAAATTCTTTTTATTGAGAAACACAGGCAAATAACAATTTTAGAAGACATCATAGGCTATACAAAAATGCCATATGTACAGTAATAACATTCAATAACAATAAAGTAGTTATATAGTAATTCACCTGTTAAGAGCATTAGTTTGCTACGACTCCATAAAAAGCAGTAAATCCAGGTAAGGTGTGATTGCACTAGTTAAATCTTTTTTTTTTTTTTTTTTAATTCTTTTTATTAAAGAAACATGGGTACAGATTAACACATGCAATCTTACACAAATGAAAATCATACAGTTGATACAAGACAAAATTCTTTTGTTAATGCTCCGAATATAAAAGTCCAGTAGGAATAGCATTATCCAGATAGTAGGAATATCAGTCCAGTTGTATCCCATGTTTCTCATTTTCTTTTATAACAATGGATAAACATCTTAACCAAACTAAACACAAATTCTAAACACATTCTAAACCTAATCCCAATTGACTCAAGGATTCTATAAATATGCCGCCCCCCGCATATGCCTATATATATAGATTAGTTAGTTATTTATATATCTGCTACCCAATGTCACAAAATAAACATGTTATTGCATTAATTAATCCATAGACTTGATAAAGCTCCGCTAAAAAACAGCTTTCATATTCCCATGAGATACGGGTAGAGCTAAATTACAATGTAAGGGAATTGTAACTAACGTGTATAGATCCTTTTGTAAGTGAGGTACAATACATATTGTGGACCACGTTACCGGGGACAGCTAAGGTATACAGAAGATATCCATAGCAGAGTAATGAAACTTTTAAAAACAAGGCACTATTTTGCAGCAGTACCTACAGATATTGCGGAATCTTTGATCTGCTGATGTACATTTGGATTTTGTCAATTGGGGTATAACTCTAAAATAATAAAACTATAACAAACCACAAACACAACCGTACCTCACAACATTCAACAGGCAGATTTACAGGGTGGGGTTAATTTATGGATATTGGGTGCCCCACAGCTAAACTGTTGGCTGGGTGACATGGGGGTACAATGCTGCTGATGCATATAGGTTAGTGTGCATCAAGATTTAGAGATGTTAGATACTCGACCCTTGTTCAATAGCTAGAGGACAAGCAAGGAATCAATATAGGAGTTAACCTTGTATATGTTTCCAAGATGTAACGTGGAATTATTGGAGAAGCAGTAAGGACCCCTCCCTGATCAGAAGCTGTATGGCAACCCAAAATAGAATCCTGTTAGAGATAGACTGTATTACTGTATTATGTGGGTACTTCACATAGGTAGCAGGTTTTTTTTGGAGAACTTAATTAAAACCAAGCCCGAATCAATCTGATCAATGAGAGTAACAGAGTGTAAAGCAAACAGACAAGTAAGCGGTGTATAAGTTGCAAGATCCCCTCTGAGTCTAGTGGTAATTTTACATGGAAGCATTCAATTCTTACTGCATAGGATGGTTCAAACCATGATGCGTCTAACTGCACAAGGTTCTCTGGAAGGATAACAGCGATAATGACAGACATTTTTAAAGTTACACAGTAAGCTCATAAGCACAATGCTGTTAAGGTTGACCGAGTGTAATGAAGTCATGGTTAACAAATATTTATGCCTCAGTTGAGCAAGCACAACACTCCTTAAATAATAAAAATAAATGATAAATGCAGTGGTGCAAATAGAAGTGAGTGTAAATCCCCATTACATTACACGGGACCCCCAAGGTAGTCAATAATAAAAACTGCAAAACAACCAAAACCAAACATAAATGCAGCAACCATACATCCACAGCCTAGTCAGATTTAAAACAGATTAGAGCCCTTGCTAGTTAGCAGGCCCACCTATTTGATGAGATGGGGCAAGTATAAGTGGGTATTCAAAGCTGCTGAACATTGTGCATAACATATACCGGGATATCAGCCCATACAGTTATTTGATGCCTAGTCAGTTGGTACATAAGGACATTATAGAGGTCAGCTGAGCCTCAACGGATATGTATACATACAGTAATATAGATATATATGAGTCAGCTAGGGGCTAATTCTAGTGATAGTGTAGACAGAACAACCAAAACATTTTCTTAAGGGTCTTTTGGGGCGATGCAGTGGCTGTCCCCTTATGTCTTGATTACCTGAATACAGTTCAGCCAACACCTTTAGCGCTAAAGTATTTTGTACTAGTTTGCCATAAATCAGAACCAGTCCATCTCATAGGCTCCAATGAATTGTCAGACCACCAAAGAGCAACAGGGTTTTCCGAAGTGAGCTGCATGCTTCTCACACTTGAACCAAGCCATAACTGGGACCCGTCACGGCTGCTGCTACCATTGGATGCCGCCTGTAGCCCAAGACATTCAGGCCGGGAGGGTTCCAGCTTCCACAGCTGGGACAGCAGCAGAGTGTTCCTGGGTAATGTGGATTGCTGTGGGTCAGGGATCCGCTGTGTATGCCGATGCTGTGTGACCACCGGAAGTCCTGCCTGTCCGGTAGTCCGGTTCAATTCGTGTGCTGAGAAGCCTTCAGGGTAAGTGTATCGTTGGCTTGTTACAGAAAAGATCTGCGGCACCTGCTTTGCATTACAGCAAGCTCCGCATTCATGAGAGGTGAGCCCCGAAGATCCACCACTAGCAACCGGGGTAGCATGCGAGTATCAGTCATGGTGTAGACCGCATAGCTGCGTGGTGTAGTCCCGCAGTGGTGGCCATTGAGCTTCAAAGGTACAATTGCCAGGTTCAGAAATAGATGTCTGCAGCAAGGCTGGTAGATGGATTGACCGAATCTCCTCATGAAGAGTTAGACAGGAAGATATGAGAGTATCCAAGCGAGGTAGGAACACATTCATGAGTTCTTTAACGATAGAGCTAGCGGCCATCTTTGGAGGTAAAAGACAAGCCACTGATATCTCAAGGACTTTAGTCAACTGACTTCCAGGGGAGAAGCGATTGAGAGGCTTCTATCTGCTTACGGTTCACGGACAGCTTGCCTGTCATGTGATATGCAGATGGCGTAGAAAAATGGCAAATTTGCAGATATTAAATGAAGGTGTCTGCAGAGCTAAGGATTCTTGCTGCCATCTTTTAGGTCCACCCACCCGAAGTCCTCGCACTAGTTAAATCTTATAAGGATTAATTAGGATGTAGACTGTAGTGCAGAGTAAAAGTAGTTGAAACATCACCTGTATTTCTCATAATTTTCAATATAATAAACTAACAAATTAAAATAAGGACCCATGGTATATATGTTTTTAGGAGTTAGCAGATGCTATACCTAATAGCGGTTCTATCTTCTGGTCACATAAAACAGATTGTTATGAGATTAAGTATAAATAAGTGAGAGGAAAACTGTGAGATTGACTACAATTATAAGTGTGAGAAAAAATAAGTATTCACAAGTAGCACACTAGTAAGGCAAATTTAACAGCCGAATATAAATCAGGATTCTAGTGATGGGCATATTCTCAACAACCATTTTGCTGAAGGTGCTGCATTTTCTATAAGGTATGATCGGAGTAGTATTGGGAAGGGTCAAGGTGCCTGGTATAAGGAGATACAATAGAGCTGAGTGTTTAAATGAGCAGTGAGTCCATTCTCTATGTAGGTACAGGCTCCAAACGTATATACAATATAAATAAGTATTGGGTTTTGGCATTAATAAAACTACAAAGCTAACAATTTAAATAAAACAAAACAAACTAAATAGCAAGGACAAGAAATGAGCTACCAAATCCACATGTAGTATAAAGTAAATTCAGCATTGTGGCAAACTTTACTAAATCCCAGCGTATATTGTAATATAGAAAGCACTGTATTATTTATCAAGCTAAACACAAGTTGCGAGTATTATTCAAGTGTTAGCTCAAACGCCAGGAGAGCCGGCTTGAGTATGATCTTCACGCTTTTAGCCTATACCCTCTTTGGCCAAAGCTATTGTTCCATAGTACAGATCCGGTAACCATCTTATCTGGTGTGCAAAATCCTGTACTGGATCAGGTATAAGTGGCGTCTCTGTGTTTTGCTTCTCTGTACACAGGGTAAGGGTCAAGCTCTCCAATTAAATGCCTAATGTACAAGCTATGATGGACCCTTCAGGACTGGAAGTTTTCACAGCAGACGATTCCAGGGTGGGGGGGGGGCAGATCCCCTTTCGCGTGACAAGACAAAGAACTCTCAACCAGGTCTGAGAGAAGAACTGCTGGGCCGAAAGTTACCGTGTGCCTATGCAGGTCGGTGGTCGGTGAGTTTTGCAGGTCTCGTACTGAGGAGCAGGTTCGCATGCTGACAGAGTCAATTTTGGTAAGGCAGGACCTCCCAGTTACTTGAACCTCTTCATAAAATTTCTCAAAGCTCAGGATTAAGCGGTCAAATGTAGGCAGAGAGATGTTGAGTATCTGCGCAATAACATCCTTTTCTGCTTACATTGCTCCAAAGTTAGTGGGTAGGATACAAAGTCCCTCGTGGGTTCTAATTTAGTCAAATGCCTTCCGGGGAAGAAGAGAATAGATTACTTCTATCTGCCTGAGGTTCCCGGACAGCTTATCTGTCAAGGAAAATGTAGATGGCATAGAATGATGGCGATAAAACAGAGATTAGAACAGTTTCTTCGGAGCCACATAAGCTCACAGCCATCTTCTAGAACCGCCCACCGGAAGCTCTTTAAAAGCATATTTATGTAATATTCATATTTAAAGAGATGCTAAACTCAAATTTTTTCTTTCATGATTCATGATGCAATTTTAAGCAACTTTCTAATTTACTCCTATTTTAAATTTTTCTTCATTCTCTTGGTATCTATATTTAAGAAAGCAGGAATGAAAGCTTAGGAGCCGGCCCATTTTAGGTGCAGGACTGTGGATAGTGCTTGCATATTGGTGGCTACATTTAGCCACCAATAAGCAAGCATAACCCAGGTTCTGAAACAAGAATGGGCTGGCTCCTATGCTTTATATTTCTGCATTTGAAATAAAGATAGCAAGAGAACAAAGAAAAATTGATAATAGGAGTAAATTAGAAAGTTGTTTTACATTGCATGCTGTATCTGAATCATTAAATAAAACAATTGGATTTAGTATCCCTAAAGGTTTTAACTCTGTATTTACTGTAAATATTTCACATTCCAACGTTCTGTACATAGCAGAATATGTTCTTTGTATTAATAAATAGATATTCCAATATATATCTGTATATATCTATACCTATATATAATCATGCACATATATATTTATATATATATTTATATATATATAGTTATAGATATATATATATTGTACTAAAAATCATCAGATACATGTAGAATATTTATTTAAGAATAAATAGAACATATTCTGCTATGTGCAGAACACTGGAATATGAAATATTCATTTTTTCATATTGGTTTAGCGCAAATGAGAATATGCAATCGTGTTTGCACTAGAGTGGGGTGTTAGTTTTTTCCCACTTTTTGTCTCCAATGACTTCTATGGGTAAATACATGAACACGCATGCGATATTCTTACTTTGGATTTTTACATTCGTCAGATTTTCCTGAAATAATTAATACCTACCCAATATGAATACAAAGTTTTCAAAAGGCAAACTTATAATGTGACCTTTATATTTGTAATAAATAAACCCATGACTGTTGTGTAATGAAGACCAGTGTGTGATGTAATATATAAACCCAATAGCTGGGGTGTTACAGTTTGTAATGGGGACCATTGTGTAATGTAATATATAAACCCAATAGCTGGGGTGTTACAGCTTGTAATGGGGACCGTTGTGTAATGTAATATATAAACCCAATAGCTGGGGTGTTACAGCTTGTAATGGGGACCATTGTGTAATGTAATATATAAACCCAATAGCTGGGGTGTTACAGCTTGTAATGGGGACCGTTGTGTAATGTAATAAATAAACCCATGACTGATGTGTAATGTGTAATGAAGACCAGTGTGTGATGTAATATATAAACCCAATAAGCTGGGGTGTTACAGCTTGTAATGGGGACCATTGTGTAATGTAATATATAATCCCATGACTGTTGTGTTATAGCTTGTAACGAAGACCAGTGTGTGATGTAATATATAAACCCAATAGCTGGGGTGTTATAGCTTGTAATGGGGACCATTGTGTAATGTAATATATAATCCCATGACTGTTGTGTTATAGCTTGTAATGAAGACCATTGTGTGATGTAATATATAAACCCAATAGTTGGGGTGTTACAGCTTGTAATGGGGACCATTGTGTAATGTAATATATAATCCCATGACTGTTGTGTTCTAGCTTGTAATGAAGACCAGTGTGTGATGTAATATATATACCCAATAGCTGGGGTGTTACAGCTTGTAATGGGGACCATTGTGTAATGTAATATATAATCCCATGACTGGGGGTTATAGTGTGTAATGAGGATCATTGTGTAATGTTATATATAAACCCATGGCTGGGGTGTTATAGCTTGTAATGGGGACCATTGTGTGATGTAATATATAAACTCAAAAGCTGGGGTATTATAGCTTGCAATGGGGACCATTGTGTAATGTAATATATAAACCCATGACTGTTGTGTTATAGTGTGTAAGTGTTATAGTGTGTAATGGGGACCATTGTGTGATGTAATATATAAACCCATGACTGTTGTGTTATAGTGTGTAATGGGGACTATTGTGTGATGTAATATATTAACCCATGGCTGATCGGTTATAGTGTGTAATGTGGACCATTGTGTGATGTAATATATAAACCCATGGCTGAGGTGTTATAGTGTTTAATGAGGACCACTGTGTGATGTAATATATAAACCCATGGCTGAGGTGTTATAGTGTGTAATGATGACCATTGTGTGATGTAAAATATAAACCCATGGCTGAGGTGTTATAGTGTGTAATGAGGACCACTATGTGATATAATATATGAACCCATGGCTGAGGTGTTATAGTGTGTAATGATGACCATTGTGTGATGTAATATATAAACCCATGACTGAGGTGTTATACTGTGTATTGGGGACCATTGTGTGATGCAATATATAAACCCATGGCTGGGGTGTTGAGCTATCAGGACAAGTCATTTAGGTGCCAATAATGAATGCCTTATAATCACTAGAAAGTTTGTGTATACTCCTGTGAGTGGCAGAAGGTATAGCACATGATTCCTATGTATCAATATCCCCATTTGTGACAGACAGACAGATAAGCAATTATCCTCTTATACATATAATTCTATATTTTCAGTATTACTTTGAATGAACTCAACTGAATATTCATGGAAAACATAGACAAAAGGTAGGTAGATTGATATATATAGATACAAACAACAATTCAAACTCCAAAACTTTCATAGTGAAATGATTAAAAGGGATGAGCAAGTCTAAATTAAGATGCGTCCTGGCTGCTTTGTTTTTTTTTATTCATGACAATAAAGTAAATTATTTTATCTGGAAGAAGTGCCGGCATTACATTTGTGCTAAGTCTAAATTAAGCTCATGATTCAAGATTGTCAAATGAACCTCTTTCTTTTGGTGAAATTCATCCTTTCTGTGAGCAAATACATAAGTAGTCTCAGGAGTGTGCTCATGCATTGAGCACTATATGGCAGCAGTGTTTGCAACAATGTTTGTAACAATGTTAAAAAGCTCAAGACACTCAGAAGCTCCGGAGACTACCCCAGTATGCCTTTATGGAAAGGAGATTGGCTCATTGGATATAACCTCACCTTCAGCAGCCGAGGATTGCGACTTTGACTATGTTAAAGGGACAGTATACACAAGTTTTCATATAACTGCATATAATAGACACTACTATAAAGATTAAGATGCACAGATACTGATATAAAAATCCAGTATAAAACCTTTTAAAAACTTACTTAGAAGCTCCCAGTTTAGCTCTTTTGATGAGGTTAGATGGAACACCCACTGAAAGGGGCTAGGAAACCTGAAAGAGCAGACACTCCCCCCTTCCCCTGCATATGAAAAGACATATTAGAAAAACAGGAGCCAGCAGGAGTCTGTAAACGCGTGTATACATTGTTACAAAACACTGCCAGATGGGCTCTATGAATGGATCATCTTCAAAAAAAATCTATTGTACAATGTCCCTTTAAGCACCTTAAAGTGAATGTCAACTAAACGCAACTGCCCCACGGCATTAAATAGACTTTGCAAAATGAGGGTGGGTTTAATTGACAGATGAAGATTCTTAAAAGAACGAATCCTTTGTTCTTTTGAGAATCGTCATCTGTCAATTAATTTGACTAAATGCGGGCGGGAGAGCTGCGCTTATCGTCGGAGCGCTCAAAAGGTAAAATTTTAAAAAATACTGAAATATAACAAATTTGATAAATTAAACCCACCGACATTTTGCAAAGTCTATCCAATGCCGTGGGGCAGTTGCTTGAAGTTGACATTCACTTTAAAGGGACAGTCAAGTCCAAAAAAAACCTTTCATTTTTCAAATAGGGCATGTAATTTTAAACAACTTTCCAATTTACTTTTATCAACAATTTAGCTTTTTTCTCTTGGTATTCTAGAAGTTGAAAGCAAACCTAGGAAGGTGCATATGATAATTTCTAAGCCCTTGAAGGCCGCCTCTATTTTATTTACTTTTCACAGCAGGGGAGAGCAAGCTCATGTAGGCCATATAGATAGCATTGTGATCACGCTCGTGGCTAGTGGCAGACACTGCACTAATTGGCTAAAATGCAAGTCAATAGATAATAACTAAAAGTCATGTGATTAGGGGCGGTCAGAAGATGCTTAGATACAAGTTAGTCAGTAAATAGTGTATTAATATAACAGTGTTGGTTTTTCAAAACTGGGGAATGGGTAATAAAGGGATTATCTATCTTTTTAAACAACAACATTTCTGGTGTTGACTGTCCCTTTAAGTCACTGCGAGCAGCTAAGCTCTTTAAATAATAAGGTTTTCTCATTGTTCATCTTTATCTTGGAATTTAAATACAAAATAACATTTATCACTACGGTTTGTTTACTCATTTATTAAAGAGTAAGAGATTTGTCAGGTCATAAATCCTCTTTCTGGAACAATGATTCAGGTTCTTTCATTGTCCGCACTGAACATAAAGTTGTGTAAAGATGTTTAGTGCAAAACAAAACTATAAGGGCGATTTATCAAGCTGAGGCGGACAGGGGAGCACATACGCGCCCATGTCCGCGTGATTGGCTGTGCGCGGGCAGGAGGCGGGATTGCACGCGAGCGCTCGTGTGCAATGTTGAATTCCACCAGGGGAATTCAGCCCGCCAGAGGCGAGCTGCGGCGGACATTGGCGCGTATGTCGGACTAGACTGCAGAGATTGAATTTCGCCAATTTAGAGTTGGCGAAAGATTAGGGAAGCAGCGGTCTCATGACCGCTGCTTGTTAAATACGGCGTGCAGGTTCTCTTGTGAGAACCTGCAGCCGTAGTTGGTCGAAAGGCTTGCGAAGCCTTTGATAAATCGATCCCTATATCAATTTTATTGTGCATCCCCTAAATTAGTATAAAAAGCAGACGTACTGGAGGCTTTTCAGTTGAGTTCAATAAAGTTATTGTTAGGATTTTCAGAGACCTCTTATCAGCAAATTATTCTGGGTCAAAGAAAACATGACAGATATTCAATTTGATATTGATGACAACTGCTTATTAAATACAGTTTTTTTTTTATTTAACCAACAACACTAATTAATGACCTGCACAGTTAATCATTTCACATCATTTTTTAGTTAACACTTTTAAATCTCCAAACAATTTATTGCTATAATAACCGTTTTTAATCTTTGTATTACACAAAAGAACAGTCTGGTAAATTAACATGTGAACTTTAAAGGGACGTATAATTTCAGGCATAGGCTGGGATTGTCCGATCTCTGCATACTGCTGTAAGTAATCGTCTACGTATAAGGCGGGTTGTTTTAGTGTTTTTGTGTGCACACATTCAGTGCCAAGCTGGATGGGCTATGAACAAAGCAACTTACCAAAAACCCCTGAGGCCTGAACACACTGCTGAACAAAATGTTGAAAAGGCTAAAACAGCATTATTGATAACATCCTTTTGATGCTGGGGCTGTAGAGGCCCATGCCCCTTTTAACATTTGCAAGTACCCAATGAATGACACTCAACACAGATAAAATAGGTTATCAACAGGAAGAATTGGAAAATGCCAAAAAAATAATTTAAAAACTTAAAGGGACAGTAAACCCAATAAATGTCTTTCATTATTTAGATAGAGAATACAATTTTTTAAAAGTTTCCAATTTACTTCTATTATCAAATTTGTTTTGTACTCATGTTATTCTTTGTTGAAGGGATACCTAGGTAGGTAGCGTGCACATGCCTGAAGCACTACATGTCAGGAAATAGTGCTGCCATCTAGTGCTCCTGCTAATGTATAACATTGTTGCAAAACTGCTGCCAAATAGTGTTGTGGACATGTGCACACTCATAAGCTTACATCCCAGCTTTTCAACAAAGGATAACAAGAAAACAAAGTCAATTTGATTACAGAAGTAAATTGGAAAGTTGTTTAAAATTGTATGTTCTATCTGAATCATGAAAGAAAAAAAATGGGTTGTATGTCCCTTTAATGAAATGTGTTTTCTTATTGATGGAAATAAAGGTGTCAAATTAGCCTCATGCAAGGTATAGTGGCTGGTTTCTTAGCCTGAATATATCTATACAGTATATGGGCAATCATGGAGTTTTTGAACATTTGCAATGCAGAAACCCCCCCCCCCCAAAAAAAAAAAAAAAAAAACTCATGCAATTCACTTGCTACATATTTTGTTTTTGTTTCCATGAATAAATGTAATTTGTAAAATGTGCCATCATCACATTTTAGAACGTACAGAATAATAGCGAAGACATTTTAGAAATTGCATTATATATATATATATATATATATATATATATATATATATATATATATATATATATATATATATATAGATTTATATACACACACATGGCTTTCCACTAGTCCACTTATAAAAGTAAAACTTTACTCTTTCCTATGTTTAACATTGAGTTTACCTGTTTCCCTCTGGGCTAGCATCTTTTAACCACTGACTATAAACTATAGTAATATTTAGTAATATATATTATATATTCAGTATTGCACCAAAATCAGCATGTGATACACCCATTTATTATTTAATTAGGTTATTTCCCCAACTTATTTATAAAATTATTATTTTCATTTTATGCATTTTTTTTGCCAGTGTGCATTAATTTATATGTATTACCCTATTAAATTTTCTTATACTTTAACTGCATAATTAATTTCAATTAAACCCGCAGTAATTGCTTTTAAACACATAATAAAGAGTTTGTAGTTATTAACTAAAACAATATTTAACACACAATTATAAAATCTAACAATGCCCCGCCTCATTCTTTTAAGCAGTTTAATAATTTGCCCAATATATTGTTGGACTAACGACTAAGTGACTTGACTGAGATAGAATCAATGTTTAATTTGCTTTCCTACAGATCAGATGCAACTTCTTCAATGTAATATAAGAGCAATAAGCTGCTAATGAGATGTGACATAGAGTTAAATGACAAAAGTCAATAAACTCATCTTATCACAAAATGATGTCAATAGGAATGACATCAGAGGTTTCCTACAGGACTGATAAGCCATTCTCAGTGCTCTATTTGGTAAGGAGGAATTAGCACAAGGAGACTCTTGAGAGCATAGCTCAGCCAATGTCACCCATAACTAGAGCATTAGGGCTCAGCTATATACACAAACCACTACAGCGGCTCTATGAGAAAAAATTGATGACCTGTTTTGTTCTGATATGTTTATCTTGTGCTTGGTATTGGTCTGATTTATATTAATAGTTCTGGCTGCGTTCTTACACTGATGTGTTCCATTTTGAGTGCATTATTCTGTTGTCTATTTCATGTTCCTTCTTGCTGCAGTAACATGTCTAAAATTATATGTAAAACTGGGGCTTGTATTTCAAATGTAAGAATTAAAAATATATAGATGACGATTTTTTGGAACAATAGATATCTAAAACCTATATCTATAGATGATTATATTTAGGTATAAATACAAATATATATATATAGGAATATCTATTTATAAATATCTAGAACATATTCTGCTGTGTGCAGAACATTGAAATGTGAAATATTTACATTAAATACACAGTAACATGTGCACAACCTGCTACTGATAGGACATACACCTAAGGTGATGTGCCATATGCCAGTGATGTGTCATATGACAGAACTAACTACTGGGATGCACACATATTTTTGCACAAAGTATATGGTTATGTCAGATACAGATTAACATCATCATTTTTTCCACTAATAATATTTAACAGAATTCTTTTTTTGCAAAAGTTCTTCAACTTGTGTTTGAAAACATTTTCTAACCATTAAACTATTATGCAAACATATGTTTGAGAAAATTATTTAAAACATATATTTTTAACATTGCATTTACTACTCGTATTTCAACATTTTATGGAGAATTCAACTACATCCTCCCTCCCTTCCTTCTTTTCTTCCTTCCTTCTTTCCTCCATCCCTCCCTCCCTGCCTTCTTTCCTCTCTCCCTTCCTTCCTTCCTCCCTCCCTCCCTTCCTTCCTCCCTTCCTTCCTTCCTTCCTTCCTTCCTTCCTTCTTTCCTTCCTTCTTTCCTTCCTTCCTCCCTTTCTTCCTTCCTTCCTCCCTTCCTTCCTTCCGTCCTCCCTCCCCTCCTCCTTTCCTCCCACCCTCCCTCCCTTCCTCCCTCCCTCCCTTCCTTCCTCCCTCCCTCCCTTCCTTCCTTCCTTCCTTCCTCCCTCCCTCCCTCCATTCCTCCCTCCCTTCCTCCCTCCCTCCCTTCCTTCCTTCCTACTTTCCTTCCTCCCTTCCTTCTTTCCTTCCTTCCGCCCTTCCTTCCTTCCTCCCTTCCTTCCTTCCTTCCTCCCTCCCCTCCTCCCTCCCCTCCTCCCTTCCTCCCACCCTCCCTTCCTCCCTCCCTCCCTTCCTCCCTCCCTCCCTTCCTTCCTTCCTCCCTCCCTCCCTCCATTCCTCCCTCCCTTCCTCCCTCTCTTCCTTCCTTCCTCCCTTCCTTCCAGCTTCCTTCCTTCCTGGGGCTCTGAGAAGGCAGAGGATCATGTTAGTGCAGCTCTCCAGCATGCTAAAGTTATAAAGCTACAGGTGAACTTTTCCCCCTGTAGCTTAGGAACAACAATATTCTATAAATATTTCCCCCTCCCTTTCTTCCTCCCCTCCTCCCTTCCTCCCTCCATTCTTTCTTCCTCCCTCCCCTCCTCTTTTCCTCCCTCACTTCCTTCCTTCCTCCCTTCCTTTCTTCATCCCCTCCTCCCTTCTTTCCTTCCTCCCTCCCTCCCTTTCTCCTACTTCCCTCCCTCCCTCCCTCCCTTCCTTCCTCCCTTCCTTCCCTCCCTCCCTCCCTTCCATACTTCCTCTCTTCCTTCCCCTCTTCCTTCCTTCCATCCTTACCCCTTCCTTCCTGGGGCTCTGTGAAGGCAGAGGATCATGTAAGTGCAGCTCTGCAGCACACTAAAGTTATAAAGCTACAGGGAAAAAACAAAACGAATACTAAATAGTGCAGCCAACAAATATCCCCAAATATTAGATATGAAATATTAAGCCAAACCGATTTTTTCGTGGCTACACGTCTAATAATTATCAGGTGCATAATAAAAAGAAAATGCAATACTTACTTTAAAATAAGCAGAATTTTTTCTGACAAGTTTATTTTTTTTCGATTTGCTATTCCACTGTATCATGTGACAACCATCACCCAATCATTGACTATTATACATATACACCTGTGAACTTGTGCACATTCTCAGTAGGAGCTAGTGTCTCAAAAAGTGTCAATATAAATACAGGGAGTGCAGAATTATTAGGCAAGTTGTATTTTTGAGGATTCATTTTATTATTGAACAACAACCATGTTCTCAATGAACCCAAAAAACTCATTAATATCAAAGCTGAATAGTTTTGGAAGTAGTTTTTAGTTTGTTTTTAGTTATAGCTATTTTAGGGGGATATCTGTGTGTGCAGGTGACTATTACTGTGCATAATTATTAGGCAACTTAACAAAAGACAAATATATACCCATTTCAATTATTTATTTTTACCAGTGAAACCAATATAACATCTCAACATTCACAAATATACATTTCTGACATTCAAAAACAAAACAAAAACAAATCAGTGACCAATATAGCCACCTTTCTTTGCAAGGACACTCAAAAGCCTGCCATCCATGGATTCTGTCAGTGTTTTGATCTGTTCACCATCAACATTGCGTGCAGCAGCAACCACAGCCTCCCAGACACTGTTCAGAGAGGTGTACTGTTTTCCCTCCTTGTAAATCTCACATTTGATGATGGACCACAGGTTCTCAATGGGGTTCAGATCAGGTGAACAAGGAGGCCATGTCATTAGATTTTCTTCTTTTATACCCTTTCTTGCCAGCCACGCTGTGGAGTACTTGGACGCGTGTGATGGAGCATTGTCCTGCATGAAAATCATGTTTTTCTTGAAGGATGCAGACTTCTTCCTGTACCACTGCTTGAAGAAGGTGTCTTCCAGAAACTGGCAGTAGGACTGGGAGTTGAGCTTGACTCCATCCTCAACCCGAAAAGGCCCCAAAAGCTCATCTTTGATGATACCAGCCCAAACCAGTACTCCACCTCCACCTTGCTGGCGTCTGAGTCGGACTGGAGCTCTCTGCCCTTTACCAATCCAGCCACGGGCCCATCCATCTGGCCCATCAAGACTCACTCTCATTTCATCAGTCCATAAAACCTTAGAAAAATCAGTCTTGAGATATTTCTTGGCCCAGTCTTGACGTTTCAGCTTGTGTGTCTTGTTCAGTGGTGGTCGTCTTTCAGCCTTTCTTACCTTGGCCATGTCTCTGAGTATTGCACACCTTGTGCTTTTGGGCACTCCAGTGATGTGGCAGCTCTGAAATATGGCCAAACTGGTGGCAAGTGGCATCTTGGCAGCTGCACGCTTGACTTTTCTCAGTTCATGGGCAGTTATTTTGCGCCTTGGTTTTTCCACATGCTTCTTGCGACCCTGTTGACTATTTTGAATGAAACGCTTGATTGTTCGATGATCACGCTTCAGAAGCTTTGCAATTTTAAGAGTGCTGCATCCCTCTGCAAGATATCTCACTATTTTTGACTTTTCTGAGCCTGTCAAGTCCTTCTTTTGACCCATTTTGCCAAAGGAAAGGAAGTTGCCTAATAATTATGCACTCCTGATATAGGGTGTTGATGTCATTAGACCACACCCCTTCTCATTACAGAGATGCACATCACCTAATATGCTTAATTGGTAGTAGGCTTTCGAGCCTATACAGCTTGGAGTAAGACAACATGCATAAAGAGGATGATGTGGTCAAAATACTCATTTGCCTAATAATTCTGCACACAGTGTAGACTGCGCAAATCTTGATAATGGAAGTAAATTCAATTAAAGGGACAGTATACACTCATTTTCATATAACTTCATGTAATAGACACTACTATAAAGAATAAGATGCACAGATACTGATATAAAATTCCAGTATAAAACTGTTTAAAAACTTGCTCTCAGTTTAGCTCTGTTGAAAAGGTAAATGGAAAGCCCACTGCAAGTGGGAAATAAGACACTCCCCCTTCCCCCTTATTTTGCATATGAAAAGATCCTTTACACAAACAGGAGCAAGCTGGAGAAGGTAGCTGACGGTATTCTCATAAAACTTTGGGGATGGTTAGGAGTCTGAAAATCAGAGCAATGTTATTTAAAAATAAGCAAAACTATACATTTAAAAAACCCAAAAAAAACTTTATGGGCTATATAAATAGATCATCTACAAAACATTTATGCAAAGAAAAAAATGAGTGTATAATGTCCCTTTAACTACACATAATTAAACATGTTATATTATAATTATATGCTGTTTGATATCCCTTTAAGCAAGATTTACACACAGACTAAAAATATATATATATAGAATACTTTGGATTCACTCCACGTGAATGACCCATTAGGAAAAGGGCACTCTCTGTACTGCAATTGTGGAGCTGTAGAGATGGAAAGTGGGGGGACAGATAAAAAGCATCGGAAAGATCATATTGTAACCCTCAAGTATGGGAGAGCCTTGAGCTAGAACTATTTTTTCTATTTTAGGTAGTTAAGGATTTTGTTTATTAACTGAGTAGTTGCCAGAGAGACCAGTAAATGTCTCGATATGTTGTATATTGTCTAGCAGAGAAGTTTCTCAATGTGACCTTTAGCTGCTTTTGTGTTTGCAGCCTACTTTACTGGAAAGGTTAACGTTACTTCAGAACAAGATGATTTTTTTCCTGCAGTGAGGTAAAAAAAAAAAAAGGAAAAATAATAAATATTATACTTAGTGTCATCTATGGTTTATTGTGGCATTTCAAAGTTTTTCATTTTACTAACTGCTGCTGTGACCTATTTTCTACTGCTTTAAATAGTTCTGGATCTGAAGCATCATCTTAAAAGGGCATTAACCCCAGTTTTCATGATGATTTGTAAATAACCTATTTAACTATGTCTATGTAATATGTCGAGGTATGTAGGTCTAGCAGATTAAAACAAAACATGCTCTAATGCCACTTTATAAATACCATTACCTGCATTCAATGACTAGCTACTATTTCTCAAGCACCAATCTAAAATACACAATCATTAAGAATAAGATACTTAGGGCCAAATTATCAAACCTCGACAGCATGGTTATAAATCAATTTTTTGACTAAATGGGATAAGGTAATTATGCCACTCCCCCAGAGACTCAAATTCAGATTTTATATCCATTCCATGCTTCCCCTCTCTTCCTTCAACTGATGCAGTTAAATTGCTATCCTACAGATTGGAGTCAGACTCTATCTTAGTTTTTCTTTTTTTGAGTTTTACCTGGTTTTGTTTTGTCCCTCTTGTGAAAATGTGTAAGGATAAGGAATTATCAGGCGAATATTATTTATCTGATAACTAACCAATTAATCTTTTTTCTTTTGCTACTTATTCATGATGATACAGGGCTCGATAATATAATCTTCGCCAGCTCAAACCTACTTTTTCTCTCTGACTCTCGCAGGGCTGCCCCGATGCAATGATCGTAAAAAAGGGGCAGTCCCTGCGAGTAGCGAGATGGCTCCTATTAAAAGTAATGAAGCTCGCTGGTTAGGGAAACTTCGCTTCTTAGTGCGAAATTAGCAGAGAGCAGGGTGAGCACTTTAAAATTAAAATCCTGTAGCTAATGTAACTCACATTATGCTGCTTTCTGCACAGAGCATCTTACATTCACCTATATTTTAGTATGCATTTGTTTGTCTATTGGGGTTATAAGTGTTCATATTGTTTTGAAAAAACTTCTGCAGTGCGAAAATCTTTATAGAATTACGCTGGGATTAGAGTAACATTTTCATATACGCCCATGTTCAGCCCATTTTAAGAAAAAACAACAATTACGCTTTGCATTTTGTATTTATAAATTCAAATTTCTGTGTGATTTTTGCACATCCAGTGTACTAAAATTACGATTTATGCTGTGCATATTTCATTTCATTTATTCCTGTGTAAATTACATACATATCTTACTTTTTTGTTAACATACGATTTTTGGTGAAGAATTTTGTTACGATTTTTAATGCACCTTAACAATACATTTGTTCCCTGCTTATTTTTGTGTGAATGGTTCAAATATTTGTTTTGTATGATGTTTAAAATACAGACAGCCAGATTACGAGTTTTGCGTTACGACTTGCTATTACAAGTCTTGTCAGAATAGCTGTACCGCACAACTTTTTGGCTGTCATGCAACGTCAGTACCGCACTTTTTATAAAGTCCTTTTTCAATGGGACTTCCATAGCGCCGGTATTATGAGTTTTGCTGTGAAGCCAAAAAGTGAGCGGTACAGACTAAAATGGCAAGATCTGTACCGCCATCTAAAGTCAGTAGTTATGAGTTTATCGTTACAAAGCTGTACCATAAAACTCATAACTAAAGTGTTAAAAAGTACACTAACACCCATAAACTACCTATTAACCCCTAAACCGCCGACCTCCCGCATCGCAAACACCATTTAAATATTATTAACCCCTAATCTGCCGTCCGCCCACACTGCCGCTATAATAAACCTATTAACCCCTAACCCTAACGTAACCCTAACACCCCCTAACTTATAATAAATAGAAAAGTTAATTCTCAAAAGTTGATTAAGTAAAATTTATACTTTATTGATCCATAATTCCATTAAAAAGTGACATTAGTGGGGGCGTGTCTTAGCCGCGGCCATGCTTGCATGTGAAAATTGGTAGCTCCGTTAACATGCTAAATAATTTAGAGATTACTTCAACTGTATTAATCCATTTGGCTATAAGCTGCTAATTAACAGCTGCTGAACTGTTCTAGAAATGTATTATCCTAATACTTTTTCGAGTCAGTAACGGAGAGACTTAGAATTAGCTATAAAACTAGGCGGCGGCCTACGATAAATTATCATCTCCCCCCCCCCCCCGGCTAGGAAGGTAGCCGGGTGAAGTGACAGGATTATGCTCACTAACTTTGGAGTCCCTATCTAGCTGAGCCGTGAAGTGGGAGCTAGGAGAAACGGATAAGTGTTTCAGTTGCATGGATCAAAAATGGCGGCAGAAGTTATAGCCCTCTTGCAGCAGATGTCTCAACGGATGGAGAGCCAGCACGCATCCCTCACGCTATGTCTGAGAGCAGAGTGGAGAGATGAGTTCTCCCTGCCTGGCTCGGATATGGCTTCAGCGAAATTCACAGTCACCATGACTGATAGCTTGAATGGGGGATCTCGCTATACTGGGAGAGCTTACCGACGAAACTGAAATCCCCGATGCAGATGATTGGACCCTTTCAAGTATTGCTCCTGATGGAGTGTCCCCGTGCAAGTGCACTGCAGGGGGTATTCAGATAACAGATGGGAGGCTAATACTAGACACCCTGGAGACGCGGCCGGTCACAGGGGAGTCTGGGGTAGGCCGTAAACTAACGAACATGGAAGGACAACTATTGAGTTCTGCACTGGTCATTTCTAGATATTTAAAGACTTTCCAGCGCCAATACATAGACCCCCAATTGACAGAAATTGATCCTTTTGGAGAGACTGCAATTAAGGCGCATATTGTTATGTATGCTCCAGGGGGATCTACCAGTGAAGTTACGGTATGGCTGAGATATGCTAAAGCCTTCATACCTACAAGAGGAATTGGATAGAGGAGTGAAGGGACTTTAGACTTCGGCTGAGTAACATATGGTAGCAATACTAATAAAGTGACGACCTCTATAGAACTGAGCTGTGATTTAATTTGTATATACTTCAATATGTTTTTATGCTTTCTGAATTCTTCTATTTACCTTATGTGCTAACAGACAATTGTATATTAGATATCGTTTCCCTCCCCCTTTTGTCTCCTGGGAAGCTTTAGTGTTGAACTTTTGAATGCTCATTATTTTACATCTGCATGAGGATAAATGTATATGCATTTGCATTAACTAGCCTTTAGGTTTATATGTAATATTCAGATATGATTGCAGAGAAGAGACCTTATGTCCGATAAAGGATAGCAGTAGTGCATAGACTTAGACCACTATACACTCAGTTTTAGTACCTAAATATGTTTTAAAGGTCTTTATTATATCCCATTGCTTCTTTGTATAGTGGAGGCGGGTTAATGTTTTGTTAGAGGGGTGCTGTTTGTTTTCACTTTATGTTCTCACTCGCACGCTACATACTATCTTAATATACAGCCCCAGGAGGACATATGCCTGTATAGCTGTGTCAGATTACTCTATCTTCTTCTTGAGTTTTTTATCTCTGAGTTTTACCCTCATACTCTCAGGTAGGATATATTGGCCTATTATAGATCACTCTTTCCACCATCAAATGCCCACTAGAAATACTGAGACTTACATGCAGGGACCCCAGACATATGGCTTATACTATATCAATACGTAAGCAATCACAATATATGTATTAGCATTCGCTTCACATAAAATTACCCAGTTTACGTTCTGGGATTAAAATTTAGCAACTTGTAGTATGCTGTAATTTATGAAGTTTGATATTTACATATCATAAACTACTCTTTTCAGCTGATATATCATTTTAATATTATGTGCTGTGGTCCAAAAGAGACCGTTTATCATTATAGTCTTTCACCTCCAGCCATTTCAGAACCATTATATTGGTTCATTAGTAGCCCATAAACCACTGGGGAGGTTCATAAAATTATATTTCATTCTAGTACACCTCCGTCATTATTTGATATTATACGTGGGTCCAAGAGTGGCCCATTAATAGCTTAGGAGGTTCCTATAAATATATAAAAGGAGGTTTAGAATGTTTTTGCCTATCATTACTTAGTTTACAGGTTGCTATTTTAATCTGTTTGCATTGTAGTACTTTTATTTCTATATTTGGTGATTATAGTCTCATCAATTTGTCTCTGTGTTGTATACTTTATCACTATGGTACAACAATTGTTCTTATACCTGTTTCTATGAGATTGTTGCAAATGTTATTTGTAATGTAAACTTTGCTAAAAACCTCAATAAAATAAAAATCTGTTTAAAAAAAAAAAGTGACATTAGTAAAACTCATGATGAAAAAAGAGAACAGGTTTTATGCTTTTCGGCATAAGCCGTATTCATAAACCTGTGGATACAGCTGCAGTTCAAGTTTAAAAAGAATGTTATGAGAGTTCATTGGTTAGTGTCGACACCCCCCAAGATCATTAACCCATTACCACACAAGTTGGACATGCTGGACTAAATATACAAAAGAATGAGTGCATATTAAAGATACAAATTTATATATCTATATTTATACTGGGGTTGTAATTTGGGAATGAATGTAACAGTCAAAAGAAATGTTAATACAAGAAACACATTGGAAATTCAATAGATACTCACACCTGTAAACATTTTTTCCAATCTAAGCAAACTTAATAATAGCTCACTACCCTTTCAAAAAATGCTCTCTATATATATAAAATATTCACATAACATGCACTCTACTCTATATAGTGGGTGAAGCACAATTTTACTCAAACAATATATATGTTGACATGTGAATAAACATACTATACAAATAGATAGGGTTACAGCGCCGGATGTCCGCGCCGGATGTCTTGAAGATGGACCCACTCTGTGCTGGATAGATGAAGATAGAAGATGCCGTCTGGATGAAGACTTCTGACTGCTTGGATGAAGACTTCTGCCGGCTTCGATGAGGACTTCTGCCGACCTGGATGAGGATGGATGTCCGGTCTTCAAAAACTGTAAGTGGATCTTCGGGGGTTAGTGTTAGGTTTTTTTAAGGGTTTATTAGGTGGGTTTTATTTTTAGCTTAGGGTTTGGGCAATGTAAAAGAGCTATATGCCCTTTTAAGAGCAATGCCCATACAAATGTCCTTTTCAGGGCAATGGGGAGCTTATGTTTATTGTGGGTGGTGGGTTTTACTGTTGTGGGGTTGTTTGTATTTTTTTTTTTTACAGGTTGAAGAGCTGATTTCTTTGGGACAATGCCCCACAAAAGGCCCTTTTAAGGGCCATTGGCAGTTTAGTGTAGGCTAGGGTTTTTTTATTTTGGGGGGGCTTTTTTATTTTGATAGGGCTATTAGATTAGGAGTAATTCGTTTTTATTTTTGATCATTTCTTTTTTTTATTTTGTGTAATTTAGTGTTTATTTTTTTTATAATTTAGATAATTGTATTTTGTTAATTTAATTTATTTAATTTTATTGTAATGTTAGGTGTTAGTGTAACTCAGGTTAGGTTTTATTTTACAGGTAACTTTGTATTTATTTTAACTAGGTAGCTAGTAAATAGTTAATAACTATTTATTAACTAGTCTACCTAGTTAAAATAAATACAAACTTAGCTGTGAAATAAAAATAAAACCTAAGCTAACTACAATGTAACTATTAGTTATATTGTAGCTAGCTTAGGGTCTATTTTACAGGTAAGTATGTATTTAGTTTTAAATAGGAATTATTTAGTTATTAATAGTAAGTTTTATTTAGAATTATTTTAATTATGTTTAAGTTAGGGGGTGTTAGGGTTAGAGTTACGTTAGGGTTATGGTTAGACTTAGGGTTAGGGTTACATTAGGGGTTAATACATTTATTTAGTGTTAGTGAAGTAGGAGGCCAGAGGTTTAGGTGTTAATAACTTTAGTACAGTGGCGGCGGCAACATTGGGGGTGGCAGATTAGGGGTTAATAAGTGTAGGTAGGTGGCGGCGACATTGGGGGCGACAGATTAGGGGTTAATAAGTGTAGTTAGGTGGCAGCGACGCTGGGGGCGGCAGATTACGGGTGTTTAGAGTCGGGTTTATGTTAGGGTGTTAGGTAAAGACATACATTTTTTCCCCCATAGACATCAATGGGGCTGCGTTACGGAGCCTTTGTTTCTGTGATCGCAGGTGTTAGGTTTTTTTTTTGCCGTCTCTCCCCATTGATGTATATGGTGTCAGTATATGGCCAGGTTATAATACAATATATTTAATAATTATTCTTTAAAATAAACCCCCAATAAAAATGCATATACAAAGCAATAAAATTAATGTAAATTCCTAAATTCTTTGTATTAGTTAAAATTTATAGGCACATTGAAATATATTTGTAGAAAGCCAGACCTGAATCAAACTATACATGTTTAAACTATTATAATATGCTATGCAAAGATCATAAAAGTTACCTTATTTATTAACCTTATTCACAATTGAATTTCATTAAAATACCACAATGAGATACCAAGATATGAGCCATTAACATTCAGACAGTACAATCAGCTATATAGCCACAATTTATCCTATCTAACTCTAATTTAAAACATCAGGACTTATATATATTATTTGTGCAAACAACCTATTTCTATGCCAATTTATCTGAGCTGAAGTAAATTCTTAATTTTCTACAATTAAGACAAATTCTAAAATATATTTATATATTTGCAAAGATAAATTACTTATCATTAATGATTAGTTTTAAAAATACACAGGGCTATGAAACAGAAGTTTAAAATACTGAGTGCCCCTTTAAATCTATTAACTGCAATTTGACTGTAACAATAATGAATGTATTTGCTTTAAAATATCAAATTATATACTTAACAATTTCTTATACTTTATCAGGTCACCAGTTTGAGAATTCAGTTAATATCCAAATATGTCTATCGTCATATGCTTAGAGGAATTATGCACATTTGTGAGAGAATTAATCTTGATAGTCTCTTTCCACAAAGAGTGTCCCAACTTATTTGTCTTACAGAAAAATGTGTTCGCACACTGTTTTTTTCTTATAAGCAAAATGGCAGCAAGTAGGATTGCAACAGTTACCAGCCAAAATTTTTCCACAAATATCCTCCTGTCTCTGTGCAAGGAGTTTTTGTCTGAGACAAGACCCCTCATCATCTTTTAATCATTCGATAGATTTGGGTATGCCCTTTTCTCTGATTGGCTACTGGGAAATTTCATTTTCAACAGCCAAATGCCTTTTGGCTGTAATACCAGATATAGGCCATCGGGGCAGCAGACAGAGACAACAGTTACATTCAAATATTGTTACAGTTAAATTATCCAATCTTATAAAATGTCTATCAAATACACTATTTCTTTATATTAATAAACCTGTCTGGTCATATTTTAATATACATGGATTATATTTTGTAATTTTTCCTGATTTTTTTGATATGAAAGCTCAGTATTTTATCAATTTCTATGTTAAAATAGAAAATATCCACATATATCTATGTTTATGACTACTATTCATGGGACATCTTGTCTGAAAAACAAAGAAACAGATATTATTTTGAAATTAGTCTAACATTTATACATTTATTATATAGATACTTATTTAGAGATCTCATCTCCACATCAGTTCTTTCTGTAATTTTCACTAGATTTCTGGAAAACAGAGAAAAATGTGTTTTTGTCTTGAAATCAATGGGTTAGTATTTGTATATACCAATGTAGTTATTTATTCAATACAGCAAATATTTATTTAATATAGTATGTCCCAGATCAATACATATGTACATATATGTGTTATTTTAGTATTTTAAATTGATTTGAAAATTATAGACAAGTCAGTTATATGACTTTTTTAAGTATACATTCTGCTGTCAAAAGTACACAGGTTAAAGGGACAGTCTAGTCCAAAAAAAACTTTCATGATTCAGATAGGGCATGTAATTTTAAACAATTTTCCAATTTACTTTTATCACCAATTTTTCTCTTGGTATTCTTAGTTGAAAGCTTAACCTAGGAGGTTCATATGCTAATTTCTTAGACCTTGAAGGCAGCCTCTTAAGAATGCATTTTAACAGGTTTTTCACCACTAGAAGGTGTTAGTTCATGTTTTTCATTTAGATAACACTGTGCTCGTACAAGGGAAGTTACCTGGGAGCCATAACTGATTGGCTAAACTGCAAGTCTGTCAAAAGAACTGAAATAAAGGGGCAGTCTGCAGAGGCTTAGATACAAGATAATCACAGAGGTAAAAAATATATAAATATAACTGTGTTGGTTATGCAAAACTAGGGAATGGGTAAACAAGGGATTATCTATCTTTTAAAACAATAAAAATTCTGGTGTAGACTGTCCCTTTAAGGTATTTTGAAATCTTAAATCATGGCTTCTATGTTTCCAAGGAACACATTGCTGGGCAGGATGTGCACGGAGCTCAACAGGGGATCATTTAACACGTAGTTGGCAACAGCTACAATTCCCTGAAAATGCTTATAGACTCAGCTATTCCCACAGACAGACCGTCTACTCTCCATAGGGGCCTGCAAGTTCATTACTCATCTTGGGCAGGAAACCCATAGATGGGCATACACCTCTGGGATTCCATCATGCTAATATTACTTTGAAGTAACTGTCTGAGCTAATTTAGGCAAAATTTATTTTCTTTGTTCTCACCTGGATGCATTGTGATTTTGCATATTGAGTGGGGAGGGGAGGAAAAGTTCCTTTTGAATCCTGATGCTATCAGCAAGGTCTCTCATGTCTGAACCTTAGACCTGTAACCCACAGAATCCACCCAGCAAATGGTATTAAGCATGCTCAACCTTAATATTTTATTGATTGCATACTGATACATATCTTATTATTTATATATGTATTATCCACTGACATTTACAGGTACCCTGACATAATTCCCCCTTCCAATTTTCAATGGATGTAGGACACATGTATTGGAATTGGCTTAAAGTCAGTGGCACTTGGTGAGTGTATTGACAGTATGTATCATGGACAGTATTCTATGAAGAGAGTCCGTAATTTTTGAGCCTTCATGCTCATTGGCTAGGTATCTTTAAACTACAATATTTCTTTAGTGCATTTGGGGATATGACACTTCATTCTCCCTCTATGAATTGTAGTTGGGATCTAGGATGGCACGCTCGTAACTGATTAATATGGACCCATTTATCCATAAATGTATCGTTTTTAGGGATCCTAATGTTATAGGCGACTGGAGATATTTTGTCAGTAACGACAAAAGGATCCTTCCATGATGGAAGAAATTTCTTTTCCTTAACCTGATCTCTTCCAAAGTTATAAAGATAGACTTTATCATTTATTTCATATTCCTTTTTGGACGTTTTGAGATCATAATAGGTTTAGTGGCAGTTGCGGACTTCTCTAAGTTCCTTTGAGCAAATGCAAAGGCATATTGCAGATGCTTTCTTAGGTTCTCCACATATTGATGCATATTGGCAGCGTTTATAAAGCTTTGGTCTGATGTACGGTACTGTAGATGCTGAGGAAGAACCATTTTTCTACCAGACATCAACTCTAAAGGTGACATCTTAGTAGCACTACTTGGAGTTGCTCTTAATGCCATTAGGACTAGAGGTAGTTTTACATCCCAGTCTTTACCCGTTTCACTCACAAACTTTTTGAGTATTTTCACAATGGATTGGTTGTAACGCTCTACACCATCACTTGAGGCAGCTCTATATGCAATATGGAGCTTTCTTTTAACCCCTAGTATTTTCCACATTTTGGTCATCACTTTGCTAGTTAAGTGGGTTCCCCGATCGGATTTTATTCTTTGGGGCAAACCAAATCTGGAAAACACGGTTGTTGATGAGCAATGCTGCACATGTTTCAGCACTATTGTTAGGTGCACTGATGCACTCTACCCATTTAGTGAATAGGAATGTCACTATTAACATGTATTTGTTACCTCTTGATGATCTAGTTACTGGACCAATAAAATCAATTTGTACAGTATATCTGACCATGGCATTACCATCCCCCTTTTCTGCAATGGCGCCCTATGCGTTGGTGCAGTTGGTTGGAACTGTGGACAGATTAAACAACCTTGACAGTAAGTTTGAACATCTTTCAACATGTGTGGCCAGAAGGTGTAATCACGCAATATTTCAAACGTGAGTTTGGCGTCTGGATGGCCAGATGTGGGAGCATCATGGGCATGTTGAAGCATGAGACCACTGAACTTGGTAGGTACCACCCATTACTGGATGCCAGTTTTTGAGGTTCTGATTAACAAACCATCCTGTAACTTGAATTGTGATCTGGACTTCATTAAGATTCTAAGATCTTCCTTGCCAATACAATGATATTTTGAGATGGGGTTGTTTTCAGGATCTTCTATATGTTTATAAAATATGTCTACAATGGGGTCTTCTTTTTGACTAGTGATCAGGTCCTCACTAGGAGAATCCTGACTCCATTGTACCAGGTTAGGCTTACTCTGTTGTTTAGCCTGGTTTCTGGTAATGGCTTCTACCTGAATTGCACCCATTAAGTGGTCAATATTAAGGAGTTCTCCAGTTATGGCTCCTTGTTTGGCTAATGAATCCGCAAGATCATTGCCTTCCTTATTGGGACCTAGAACCCTGGAATAACCTTTGATCTTTTTCCAGTGTATGGTTAAATCATTGGATACCACTAGATTATCAATCTCGCAGAACAACTTGCCATGTTTGACTGGTTTGTTGTTACTTTTCTGCATGCCATTTCTTTTCCAAGTTGGCAGGTATTCAACAAAACTGTCACGCACGTAATTTGAGTCAGTAATGATCACAAATTCATGAATACCATGTTCAATAGCCTTTTCAATGGTTTTTAGAACATCAGTTAGTTCTGCAACCTGGCTGGATCTTGGTCCAATGTTGAAACCTACAGAAATATTTGGGAATCCATTTGCCCAAGTTATACCAATGCAGACTAGTCTGCGCTCCTTCAATAGTGGCATGGTAAGAACAACCATCAATATATACCCAAGGTAATGTTTGACAATGGTCCTCATTATAAATTTTATATGGGGAAAGCAATTGTTCCTCCAGGAAATCATCTTCTGATAATTCTTCCCCAGGATCCTTAGCAGTACAGTTGTGGAGCTCAGCAAACCCCTGTGCGACTGGATTCTTTTTATTCTGCTTGTAGCAAATTTCTAAAGGCCACGCCATTATGCGGCTATTAGACAAATTCCCATCTCTTATTCTCTCACTTTGCAAATATAGCAAAGGCTGGTGGGCCGTTCCTACAATGATTTTCTTGGCCTTTATATAGATGCGGAAATTTTGTAGAGCCCATACAGTGGATAAGAGGGCTTTTTCGCATTCACTAAATTTTATTTCTACTGGGGATAGAGTTTTGCTTGCATAAGCAATGACTTTGCTTAAATTATCATGCTTTTGGTATAAAACAGCACTCATGCTTATATCTGTGTAGCCTGTTTCTAAATAGAAAGGTTTACCACCTTCAGGGTATGCTAAGCAAGGTGCTTGAGTGAGTTTTCTCTTCAGCTCTCTGATGGCTGTTTCTTAAGTCTCACTCCAGTGCCATTTCACATCCTTCTTTAGAAGAAGTAGCAGTGGTTTAGCTAATTCTGCATAATTATCAATGAATTTGTGAGAATAATTCGTCATACCCAGGAATGATCTCAATTCTTTTAAGTTAGTTGGGTTTTTAGAATTTACTATAGCTTCCACCTTTTTCTTCTGAGGATTTAGCCCTTCAGAAGTAACTTCATGTCCCAAGAAGTTTACACGAGTGCGGCACCATTGAGCTTTTTGTAGAGATAATTTGACACCTGCCCTTTTAAGTTGGCTGAGGACACGTTTAAGTTCTGCGATGTGTTTTTCAAAGTCTGTGCTTTTGATTAAAACATCATCAACATAAGATAAGGTCCCCCTTTCCAGTGCATCAGGCATAGCCTTATGCATGAATACAGAAAATTCATGTCCTGAATTTATGTATCCAAACAGAAGTCTCTGGAATGCATACTGGACCTTTTGGAATGAGAATGCCAGCTTATACTGGTCCTCCTCATGTACCTTTATGGTCCAATATCCCTGTGCACAATCAATGGCAGTGAATATTTTAGATCCCTGAATCTGCGCTAGGCACTGGTCAATATATGACACAGGCCAGTCAGACATGTACACTTGTTTGTTTACACAAACGCCATTGTCTATTGGACTTAAGAACACCTAGAATACAATTATTATAAGAGCTGTGTACCTGTCTGATAATACCGCTTTCTTCCAGGTTCCTTATGATTTCTGCAAGAGAATCATATGAGGCTAAAGGAAGTCTGTATTGTTTAACAAAGACAGGTGGTGCATTGGGATCTGTTTGGATTCTTGCAATGTGCAAGTCTGTAGTCCCACAGTCATAAGAATCCCTATCAAAAATATCCTTGTACTCCATCAGGAGTTCTCGTAGCTGTTGGCGTTCATCATCACTGGAACAGCCATTAGCTAAAGATATTTACTCTTCGACTATTTGCTGAAATCCTGGAACGTTTTCAGGCTGTCCTATTTCATAGGCTTCTTCCAACCTAGAGGTGAGGTCCCCTTGATTATAATTTACATTGCCCCCATGACTCTGGCTATTGGGGTAGTCTTGATCTTTTATCGGCTGATCAAATACTAGAGAGGCTTCTTCAATTTTACAGATGCCTTCCTCTGAGTTGAAGGGATAAATAGACTGAATTGTAAAAAGTCCCTCTGGCATAGATGCAAAGGATTGTTCTATTAATTGTTCTTCTGTTAAGTATCCTTCAGGTATTAGCCCAATTACATTATTCTGGAATCCAAAAGTGTAATAACTTGATTCCAGTGCATATCCTATGGTAGTTCCCTTGGATAAGGTTACATCCTGTGGGACATGTTATGCATGATAACATGTATTGGAAGAGTTCCAATATTTACCAAAGGAGTATGGGCCATTGTGATACCCAGATTTTGTATTCTATGGGAGAGGCAAATTAGTGTTTCAGAAGTTTTTAATTTTTGACCTCTCTTTACCTGTAAGGATAAGAGGAATTTATTAGCCCCAGCAGGAATTATAACATCATTAGACACCTGCATATTCACAGCATATGGCATTTGCTGGTTTGATTTCAGGGCTGGGTTTTAATCCTGAAATACTTCAGGGTTCCCCTTTAACCTGCTCCAGAGGCAAGAGTTAATCAAATCTATTTGTATGGCATATCTATGTAAGAGATCATTGCCATTGTATATTTGATTATGGGGAGTATTTAAAACTAAAAACAGATGTTTCACTGATTTATTACCTATAGATATAGATAATAAGCACTTAGCTGTGATGTTATAGCTTTAAAATCTGTCTTCCAGGCCGTGGACACAGTGGTCTTGGGGAGAAAGATATTTAATCACTTTAGGTTCAGCGATCTGCGTTAATAAACCTTCGCTTATATAGCTAGTTTCCTGTTTTAAGTTTAATTTAGCATACTTGTTTTTCCCAAGGTCATGCACTTGCATAGGGATAAATAGATCCTCTTTAACTCACTCAATTCCTGCAAGGTATTGAGAGTGGCCTCCCTCCTTAGGGGATTTAGGGTCCCCCTTGTGGAGAGATATGGTTAATACATCGCCGTCTAAGGAGATATTTGCTATCTTTCCAGGCAAAATTTTAAAAGTATTACCATTTAAAGGAGTCTGATCATCTATTTGCAGGATAGTGATTTCAGGTATAGAGTTATTCCTGAAATGAATCTCCACAGCATCTGGCTTCTCTTCCACCACGTGACAGTTATGTCGGGTGCGAGATATACCGGAAAGCAAAAGTGGGAGAGAGGAGTGTGGAAGTATTAAATATAAATCATCTAAGGGATCTGGGAGGGGGTGGGGGGTTGGTCTCTGGGGGGGAGGGCAAGCTACACTACAGAAAAAATATATAAAAAAAATAAAAAAATATTTTATTGTAAACTGGGTACTGGCAGACAGCTGCCAGTACCCAAGATGGCTCCCAATAAGTTAGAGGGGGAGGGTTAGAGAACTGTTTGGGGGGGGGGATCAGGGAGGTTGGGGGTTAAGGGAGGATCCTACACAGCAGCATATGTAAATATGCTTAAAAAAAATTCAAAGATAGCTTTTATTTTAGTACTGACAGACTTTCTGCCAGTACTTAACATGGCGTGGACAATTGTCGGGTGGGGGAGGGAAGAGAGCTGTTTGGAAGGGATCAGGGGGTGTGATGTGACAGGTGGGAGGCTGATCTCTACACTAAAGCTAAAATTAACCCTGCAAGCTCCCTACAAGCTACCTAATTAACCCCTTCACTGCTAGCCATAATACACGTGTGATGCGCAGCGGCATTTAGCAGCCTTCTAATTACCAAAAAACAACGCCAAAGCCATATATGTCTGCTTTTTCTGTAGCTTGTCTACTACACTACACTAAAGCTAAAATTAACCCTACAAGCTCCCTAATTAACCCCTTCACTGCTGGGCATAATACACGTTTGGTGCGCAGCAGCATTCAGTAGCCTTCTAATTACCAAAAAATGATGCCAAAGCCATATGTCTGCTATTTCTGAACAAAGGGGATCCCAGAGAAGCATTTACAACCATTTGTGCCATAATTACACAAGCTGTTTGTTAATAATTTCAGTGAGAAACCTAAAATTGTGAAAAATGTAATGTTTTTTTTTTTGTATTTGATCGCATTTGGCGGTGAAATGGTGGCATGAAATATACCAAAATGGGCCTAGATCAATACTTGGGGTTGTCTACTACACTACACTAAAGCTAAAATTAACCCTACAAGCTCCCTACATGCTCCCTAATTAACCTCTTCACTGGTGGGCATAATACACGTGTGGTGCACAGTGGCATTTATCGGCCTTCTAATTACCAAAAAGCAATGCCAAAGCCATATATGTCTGCTATTTCTGAACAAAGGGGATCCCAGAGAAGCATTTACGACCATGCTATAATTGCAAAAGTTGTAAATAATTTCAGTGAGAAACATAAAGTTTGTGAAAAAAATTATGAAAAAGTGAACAATTTTTTTTATTTGACCGCATTTGGCGGTGAAATGGTGGCATGAAATATACCAAAATGGGCCTGGATCAATACTTTGGGATGTCTTCTAAAAAAAAATATATACATGTCAAGTGATATTCAGGGATTCCTGAAAGATATCAGTGTCCCAATGTAACTAGCGCTAATTTTGAAAAAAAGTGGTTTGGAAATAGCAAAGTGCTACTTGTATTTATTGCCCTATAACTTGCAAAAAAGCAAAGAACATGTAAACATTGGGTATTTCTAAACTAAACAAAATTTAGAAACTATTTAGCATGGATGTTTTTTGGTGGTTGTAGATGTGTAACAGATTTTGGGGCTGAAAGTTAGAAAAAGTGTGTTTTTTTCCATTTTTCCCCCTCATATTTTGTACTTTTTTAATAGTAAATTATAAGATATGATGAAAATAATGGTATCTTTAGAAAGTCCATTTAATGGTGAGAAAAACGGTATATAATATGTGTGGGTACAGTAAATGAGTAAGAGGAAAATTACAGCTAAACACAAACACTGCAAAAATGTAAAAATAGCCTTGGTTTCAAACGGACAGAAAATGGAAAAGTGCTGTGGTCATTAAGGGGTTAAGGGACCTCACAATACTGACATTCCTTCATAGATAATCTTGCTATAGAGCGTTAGAGAACCGGGCTTGTCAAAAATCAATTTATTAGTAATCAGAAAATGATGACTCAACACAACATTATAGACCTATTAACCTTTCTAAATTGATTAAAAAAAAGTTACCTGCATTCCGCAATCTAAGTTTATGTTGTGATATTTTCAAGACAGCCCCTTGCATCACATATTGAGCCATATTACAAGTAGAGCGCAAATTAACACTTTCGCTTGAGTGTTAATTGTTTTGCGCTTGTCGGTTGCACTCATATTACGAGTTAAAATTTAATTATGTTCGCTCTCGGACTAACCGGAAATGCGCAAAAAGACGAAGTTAGAATATTGCTTGTACATTCACATATTCCCCCCTAGAAAAACTCCCAACTCTCACGCAAACGTAATTGCATATTATTATTTGCGCTATTTTAACATGAAAATATGAATATTTCACATTCCAATGTTCTTCATATAACAAAATATGTTCTATTTATTCATAAATACATATTTCTTCATACAGCTGATGTTTTGTTTGGTACAATTTATATCTATACCTATATATATATACATTATATATAGGTATAGCTATATACAGATAAATATAAGAATATCTATGTAGAAATACATAGAACATATGCTGCTATGTGCAGAACATTGGAATGTGAAATATTTACAGTAAATACATAGTTAAAACCTGGCCCATCATAGTTAACTATTAAAATAATAAAACTGACTCCATTTTGGTATCCTAAAGCATGTAGCCGAAAACATCAGCAGGAAGCTGGCTTTAAAAAGCTTGACATTTGAAAAATAACTAAACAGAAGAGCACTTAATCCCTCACACATTAGCTACAGTTGGATGAGATGCGGTTGCTGCAAAATACTGTAAAATGTTAAAAGCACATCACACTATAATTGCAGGTATTTAGAATAAATTGTTTGTCACATACAAACCACCTTAATTTAACACAGCACATAAAATCATTCTCCCCACGCCCAGCAATAATCCTACATTAAGCTATTCATACTATCAGCCTACAAAGTGAATCAAGACATCGAAATGTAGACAAGTATAATGGCAGCAAAACTTCAAATAATTTTGCATAAATACTATCAAACCCACCAAGACCAGGTTCCTTCAGAAGAAAAATTCCTTTATTTAAAGGGACAGTCTAGTCCAAAATAAACTTTTATGATTCAGATAGGGCATGTAATTTTAAACAATTTTCCAATTTACTTTGATCACCAATTTTGCTTTGTTCCCTTGGTATTCCTAGTTGAAAGCTAAACCTAGGAGGTTCATATGCTAATTTCTTAGGTCTTGAAGGCCACCTCTTTTCTTAATGCATTTTGATAGTTTTTCACCACACATGTGTGTCATATAGATAACACTGTGCTCACGCACATGGAGTTACCTAGGAGCCAGCACTGATTGGCTAAAATGCAAGTCTGTCAAACGAACTGAAATAAGGGAGAAGTTTTCAGAGGCTTAGATACAAGAGAATCACAGAGGTAAAAAGTGTATTAGTATACCTGTGTTGGTTACGCAAAACTAGGGAATGGGTAATAAAGGTATTATCTATTTTTTAAAACAATAAAAATTCTGGTGTGAAGACATCTGTCCCCGAGGGTAGAGTAACTCATCCTGTCAACTCGTTCACCTGGAATGTCTCCTTGGGGAGCATAAGAAAGCCTACGCCATCCTCTACCTAGCAAACTAACTCTTGTACCATATATGAAGATGTGCTTTATTGAATAAATGTGATCTAGGGGGTCAAAAGGGAGGTCGTCACATAAAAGTACAGAGGTGATCTCGGATCCACAACACTTATAGTGGGGCTTTTCGAAATTTTAGGCCCAGTTCTATAAGTATAATGGCACACTCTAATAGGAAGAAACAGAGGCAAATGGACTGTCCTAAGAGAACAGTAGCTGATCATTTCCATAGTAAAGCTCTACTCAACAGGGATTGCTCAGATGAAGAGTCGAGAGACTCACTGGTTAGCCTCAAAGATCATACAGAAAATGTTTCTCCTGGGTCGTCAAGATATGTTGCTAGTGATAATTCTGTGATGGAATCTATTAAAGCTCTCTCTTCTAAAATGGATCCATTATGCCTCACTAAAAAGTGAAATTAAAAGCTCCGTATCTGAGTTAAAAAGGGACATAAATGTTCTTGGTGAAAGGACAGAGTTAATTGAAAGGCGACAAGAAGACCTATCAGTAGACCATGCCAATTTATTATCCTATTCACAAAACCTAGCTGAGCAGATAGCAGATCTGGAGTCAAAACTGGCAGATCTGGAAGACAGATCCCGCCGTAACAATGTTAGGGTGCAGGGGATCCCAGAAGAGATTACAGCATCTGAGCTTCCTTCCTTTTTATCTTGGTTATTCAAGGCGCTCCTGGTAACCTTTCAAGAGTCAGAATCTTTGATAGAGCAATTAGACCAAAAAGTGCCTCCTCTGATCAACCTAGAGATGTGATCATACGTCTACATTACTTCACCTTCAAATAAAATCTCATCAGAGTAGCATTTAGCAACAAAACCATTCCTGATGTATACAAAGAAGAGCAGCTTTACCAGGATTTATCGGTTCATACTCTCTAGAAGAAGATCATTTATGCCAATAACTCAGTCCTTAAGAAAAGCTGGAATTAAATATAGATGGGGATTCCCTGTCAAATTGTTTTTCCAACATGATAATAAGTCATATGTTGTCTCGGATCTGGAACGAGGAGTGAACCTACTGAAGTCATTGAACCTTCACACGCCTCTTTCTACACAGACACCGTCTACAGATATCACAAAAGGCCTACATATAGCAGCTCCAGAGTGTGATCCACTACCCAAAAGAGGACTTTCATCTTCATCTAGTAAAAGAAAGAACCTGATTCCTGAAAACTCTTAGCCTAAGGCGGGCAAGCTGACGACTACATACGGCAACAGTCAGGTAGCAATCTGTTGAATTTTATCTGCTTATGTGCTTTGCGATACCTGTTGAGTTGACACAACAGAAAGTTAAGACTAATGCCCATACGGTTGGACCTGGACAGGCCTTGTAGCGATTTGCCCTATGCTTTCCAGGTCACCTTTATTATTATGGGACTTTGATACCAGACTGTACTGAAATGCAATAGAAGTCATACTGTTACACCCAGATTTGATAGCTATATCAAGTCTGAAATCCAGTCAAAGTTGATTTGGGTGGCTTTCTTACCTGTAAAAACACTAAGGTCAATACTGTTCTCTTAAATTGTTTTGTTATATGCTAAGAAAAATTAGGAAAAAGGAGAGGCGCTTGTGTGTACCAGTATGGAACAGGTTAATCGACCTAGAATCCCCAATCCAGGGTACTCACATTTCTGTGGAGCACTCAGACAGTGCTATTAAACACAGGCTGGATATTTTGCAGCAACCCAGCTCACTGATCTCCCCAAGGCAGGAACAGGAAAACTGGAACGCTGGAACTCTGGATCACCAGGGACTCCGAAATAGGAAATATCCGCAATTGATAGCTTTCAGTGGGAGTGATTGGTAAATGGTAGGCAGGCAAGGCAAGGTTCCAATCTAAAATAAAATTTTTTAAAATAACAGACAAATAAAAACAGGAACCATATGGTAGGGTATGCTAGCAGCCCTCCTTAGACAATTGCAATGCGTTTCTCAGCGCTTCAGAACACTGTTTCATAAGGCATATAGTACAAACTGTTAATGGCCTTTAAATACACAAGCCTTACCAATCAATAGTACAAAAAATTCATACACCTGGGAACCGCCCCCTCAAAGGTGAGTTCCTAGCCGCTTAACCCTTTGTTTGCTGTGTATATTTTACTTAATTTACCTCCATATATTAAAAAAACTTTGTCAATAGCAATCAATATATATATAAAAAGAAGTATATACAAACAGATGAACATAAATATATAGATGATATATGTCAAGTATTACGAATGATTGTCAGTGCTCGTACACCTTAAGATGGAATTATGTTATTTATGTTATGTATATACTTCTTTTTTTATATATATATTAAATTGCTATTTACAAAGTTTTTTTAATATATGGAGGTAAATTAAGTTATTAAACATACACAGCAAACAAAGGGTTAAAGGTCTAAATTAGCCTAGCAAGAGATAATCAACCCGTAGTGGTCCAGCTTTTATAGAATCAACTCATAACCAGGCGACACAGTAGGCAAGGACATACTCATTTCTTCCCATTTCCTTACTTTTCTCATCGCCTAGCCACCCCCCCTTTTTTTTTCTCCTCTCCTTCCCCTTTCCACGTAAATGGATGATCTCAGGTTATTAACACATAACACGCAGGGACTAAACACTCCCACTAAAAAAAGCCTCCTCACGCACAGCTTAAAGAAACACAATATAGACATAGCATTCCTTCAGGAGACCCACTGGGTACAGGCCAATGTCAGAAAATATAATTTCCACAATTATTCATAGATCATGGCAGCTTCACTGGATACTAAATCAAGGGGAGTGGCTATACTAGTCAGGGACACTCTCACCTGTGAGATAATTTTTATCGAGAGAGATACTCAAGCACACTTCATCATAGTAGTGTGTAAGATTAATAATGTTTTACTAATGCTGGTAAATGTTTACGTCCCAAATACAGGCCAACTCAGGTTTCTTCGGAAGCTTATGAAGCTGGTGTCCACTCTTAGTCAGGGAGAACTGGTGATGGGAGGGGATTTTAACCTAGTATGGGATCCAGATATAGACAGATTGCTTCCCTCAGCGGTGAGGAGAGAAAGAGCTGCTGGATCGCTCTCTCAGGCCTTCCAAAAATTGATGGCACAATACCAATTGTATGACTCTTGGAGAGCCCTAAATTTAGTTGAAAAGGATTTCACTTTTTACTCGAATCCCCACAATTCGTATTCTAGAATCAACACTTTTTTCTCCTCCGCGAGACTCCTAGATAGGATGACCTAATCCAAAATCCTTCCTTCCTACTGGTCAGACCATAACTCAGTCTTAGCTGTATAGGAAATAGACCTCAGGAGGGAGGATATGCCTGAAGGTTTGCTGACTGGCTCATAGGAACACCTATGCAAAAAATAGATATTGACAGAACGATCAAAGATTTCTTATGTCTGAATGACAATGGACAGATCTCTATACAGATCCTCTGGGCTTCCCTTAAGGCATATATCAGAGGATATTTCATTAAGCAGGAGGCGGTAGCTAGGAAGAGGAGGGGATGGATCCCTGGCAGAACTAACATGTCGACTGAGACACCTTTATCGCCAATTAATGTTTAAATACACTCCCCAGCGTAATGCCCAACTACAGCTCACTAAAACCCAGATTTGTGATTTGGAACTCCTGAGAGTGCAGAAAACTCTTGAGAAATGTAAACAGATGCATTATTACAATAATAACAAGGCCACTTCACACCTAGCTAATAAACTCCGTAACAGGACAGCTCAACGTAGAATAATATCCATTAAAAATGGCCACAAGGACGTGTCCTCACCTAAGGACATTGGGAAAGCTTTCCAAAAGAATTACCAATCTTTATATAACTTAGGCCCCCAGTCCATTAATGACAGCTCTCATAGTTCTCATATAAAGCAATATTTAGGCACTCTAGGGCTCCCGTTACTAACTTCTGAAAATATTGAACGTTTAAATGGTCCCATCTCACTAGAGGAGATAAATGAAGTAATAAAAATATGAAATTAGGGAAATCTCCTGGTCCCGATGTCTTCTTAGGTAGATTTTATAAAAAAATTTAGGGAAGACTTGGCCCCTATCTTATCCAGATTCTTCAACGAAACAGCTGCAGTAGGTAAATTTCCAGCTGAATTTTTGGAGGCTTCTATTGTCACATTACTGAAACCCGACAAAGATCCGAAAAGTTGCGGCAGCTACAGGCCAATTTCACTCATCAATATTGACACAAAAATATATTCCAAAATCCTAGCAAATAGATTGGCTAAAGTTATCCCCACAATCATACATGGAGATCAGGTGGGCTTTATTTCAGGGAGGTAAGGATCTGACAACACAAGGAGGTACTCCACATACTCACAGAAGCTAGCAGGAAAGGGATTCCCCTCCTTGCCCTGTCGTTAGACGCCAAGAAGGCCTTCAACAGGATGAGGTTGGATTTTCTGTGGAAAACCTTGGAAGTCTTTCAAATCCCATGAACGTAATAGTGGCAGTTCAGGCATTGTATTCATGCCCCACCGCCAGAGTTAGAGGAATGGGCTTCATATACGATAAGTTTTCAATAACTAACGTCACTCGCCAGGGGTACCCCCTGTCACTGTTGCTTTTCTCACTAGCTGTAGAGCCTTTGGCTCAGGCAATTAGGATGGCTGATAGCATTAAAGGGATAGTGATAGGTAAATCCAAACATAAAATTGCTTTATTTGCCAACGACATCACGCTACTACTAACATCCTCTAGATCTTCACTACCGGCAGTAATGGATCTTTTAAAACTCTTTGGGGACATTAGTTATTACAAATTGAATGTCTCCAAGACAGAGGTCTTACATTTAAACATTCCGAGAGCAGATCTTGAGTATCTACAAGGTAGACACCAATTCAGCTGGTCCGGGGATTTTATCAAACATTTCGGGGTTTTCTTAGGCCCGGACATTTCCTCTGTTATAGCTAAAAATTTTGCTGACAGACTTCCTGAGTTTCGAACTTTGTTGGAATCGTGGGAGTTTGATGAAATTTCATGGATGGATAGAATTGCTGCTTTAAAGATGTCCTTTCTCCCAAAGATTACTTACCTATTCAGAAGCATCCCAGTCCAGGTCCCTAGAACTATACTTAATAAATTGCAAGGACTGATAACTAAGTATATTTGGAAAGGTAAAAAACCCTGCACCTCCAGACACATACTACAGAAATCAATTGGAAATGGAGGATTGGCCCTTCCGAATCTGATTATTCATCATGATGCAGCACGTCTTTCTCCCGTTTTAGCTTGGAGCAACATATCAAACTTGCTGAGGTGGCGGGATGTGGAAATGGCCTTAATACCCAGATCTATACAACTAACTGATCTGCTCTGGGTCGCAACTCATTATAGACAATGTATAGGAATTGATCACCTTATACTACTAGATAACCTAAACCTATGGGACAAAGTTAAACACCATCATAATGTAGCCCCTTACCCTTCACCGGTCCATTCCATTAGGAGCACAATAAGTTGTATGCAGGAGACTCATATCTCCTTCTAGGATAGTCTGGGATCCCTGCTGGTCAGGGACCTTCATGTTAATGGTAGTTAGATGAGCCCACAAGTATTTATAGAAAAATTTGCAGTTTCCACGAAATATCAATTTGAGGTGTCCTGCTTTTTCAGCCTGTTAGGACTGTGGGGCTTCCTAAAAGAGGGTCTGAGAGAGCTATCAAGATGGGAGAGCTTCCTGCTGAGGTGTCGGAGGTCAGGTGGAATGCTGTCTTTTAATTACTACAATATTACTGATGGTCAGATAGAACCTATTTCTAACCCTCAAAGGGCATTTGAGACAGATCTTGACCTTTCGGTGGACACCAGTCTTTGGAATAGGGAAATAGCTTTTGCCAGGAAAGCAAAACATAGTGTGGCACTGAGAGAACTACATTATAAGATTGTGGTGCGCTGGCACTTATTTCCCGCATGCCTACACAAAGATTTTCCCAAATGCATCTCCTTTATGTTGGAGAAACTGTGGCCAGTTAGGTTCCTGGGTACATTAATGGTTGGAGTGCCCCAGACTTAGACCGTTATGGAGAGAATGCTTTAAATTAATAGGAGATTTGAACTTTAATGTGCCTCGAAAACCTGAGATAAGCTTACTACATTTGTTCTTTGCAAAGATGATACTACCTAGGAAGCTGTTTCTTACCTATTTTTTGATGTCAGCTAAATTTATTATAGCGAGAGAGTGGAAACAATCCATACCACCCTCAATACAAGCTGTTATTACACAGATGACACATGTCCAAAAAATTGAAGAATATGTCTTTAGAATTCAAGATAAGCTCCATGTCCACTATGAAGTGTGGTCCCCGTGGAATGTTCCCAGTTTGGTTAGGTATACACCCTGTCGTTCATAATAACACTGTCACGGATACTGGGCTGCAGGGGCTGAACCCTTGCCCCCCATGGCCTCACCCCAGCTGTTCCTCTGCGGTTTTGGGCTCCTCAGAGCAGCAACCACCATCTCTGGAGACTGTTTGTTTGTTTTGTGTTGGCTTGTTTTTGTGTTCAGAGAAGAGTTGGTTTATGACCATGAAAACCCTCCTAGGCTGGCCGGGTTCCTGGAACTCCCGGTCGGCCGCCTCACAACGGACACCCGCCTAACCCCTCTCAGGCTGGCCAAGCTCCTGGAACTCCCGGTCGACCACAGGACAGCAGAACATCCACTAACTTTACCCCTGGTCGCTCCAGCAGCCCTTTGCCCCAGAGCTCCGCTCTTTTGGGGATTGGTAGCCCCCAGGGAGGACAAGAGCTGGGGTAATTATCGGAGGGGAGCTCCTTTGGGAACTGGGGGTTTTGGACACCCCTAACCCCATAACTTCAACGGACTGTAACTCGGGTTCCCGGTAACGAATCATGGACTGTGGCATCTGGGGACCGAGAGCTTTAAAATGACACCCTGGAAGTGCCGCCGCTCCACCGGGATCACCCTAAAACCGCTACCCCTGTGTCAGGGATTCTGTGTGACTGTGGCTTCTATGGAGGTGCCAGGTCAGTCTGGAGGGGCGGGAATTGCGGGAAAATTGTGGGATTGTCCTTTGTGTTATCAAGATGAGCTGTGTGTATAAAAGGAGTGCATGTTTTACAATAAAATCAGTTCTTGTTTCACCTGAATGCTAGTCTGTCTAGTTATTTGGGTGGGCTCCTGCTAGAATCACTTTCCTGGGCTACATAGCCACTTGTTACAGGCAGAGGAAGGACTCGGTTGGCGGCGCTATCCAGTCGGGGTAGCGGGAAGTCCGTCACACACACACTTCTGCATGATCATCTCCCCCTCCTTCCTTCCCCCTTTTTTTCTTCTTCTTCTTCATTTGGGAAGCAAGCTCCTTGAGTGTACAAATATAGGATTCTTTTGGTTACCAATGACTACTGCGGGTCTGTTATATGCACTACCAAGATAAGTTATATGTTATATAAAGTAATTCTCTCTATATATCAAATATTGGCAGAAGTAATATGTGACAAATTACTTGGGCCTAGATTTGGAGTTTGGCGGTAGCCGTGAAAACCAGCGTTAGAGGCTCCTAACGCTGGTTTTAGGCTACCTCCGGTATTTGGAGTCAGTCAAAAAAGGGTCTAACACTCACTTTTCAGCCGCGACTTTTCCATACCGCAGATCCCCTTACGTCAATTGCGTATCCTATCTTTTCAATGGGATTTTTCTAACTCCGGTATTTAGAGTCGTGTCTGAAGTGAGCGTTAGAATTCTAACGACAAAACTCCAGCCGCAGAAAAAAGTCAGTAGTCAAGAGCTTTCTGGGCTAACGCCGGTTCATAAAGCTCTTAACTACTGTACTCTAAAGTACACTAACACCCATAAACTACCTATGTACCCCTAAACCGAGGTCCCCCTACATCGCCGCCACTCGATTAAATTTAACCCCTAATCTGCCGACCGCCACCTACGTTATCCTTATATACCCCTAATCTGCTGCCCCTAACACCGCCGACCCCTATATTATATTTATTAACCCCTAACCTGCCCCCCACAACGTCGCTGCCACCTACCTACAATAATTAACCCCTAATCTGCCGACCGCAAAGAGCCGCCACCTACATTATAGCTATGTACCCCTAATCTGCTGCCCCTAACACCGCCGACCCCTATATTATATTTATTAACCCCTAATCTGCCCCCCCTCAACGTCGCCTCCACCTGCCTACACTTATTAACCCCTAATCTGCCGAGCGGACCTGAGCGCTACTATAATAAAGTTATTAACCCCTAATCCGCCTCACTAACCCTATAATAAATAGTATTAACCCCTAATCTGTCCTCCCTAACATCGCCGACACCTAACTTCAATTATTAACCCGTAAATCTGCTGACTGGAGCTCACCGCTATTCTAATAAATGTATTAACCCCTAAAGCTAAGTCTAACCCTAACACTAACACCCCCCTAAATTAAATATAATTTTTATCTAACGAAATTAATTAACTCTTATTAAATAAATTATTCCTATTTAAAGCTAAATACTTACCTGTAAAATAAACCCTAATATAGCTACAATATAAATTATAATTATATTATAGCTATTTTAGGATTAATATTTATTTTACAGGTAACTTTGTAATTATTTTAACCAGGTACAATAGCTATTAAATAGTTAAAGGGACACTGTACACAAAAAAAATTCTTTTCAATTTTTCTTCATTTTCTTGCTATCTTTATATGAAAAAGAAGGCATCTAAGCTTTTTTCTTGGTTCAGCACTCTGGACAGCAGTTTTTGATTGGTGGATGAATTTATCCACCAATCAGCAAGGACAACCTAGGTTGTTCACCAAAAATGGGCCGGCATCTAAACTTACATTCTTGCATTTCAAATAAAGATACCAAGAGAATAAAGAACATTTGATAATAGGAGTAAATATGAAAGTTGCTTAAAATTGCATGCTCTATCTGAATCACGAAATAAATTTTTTGGGTACAGTGTCCCTTTAAGAACTATTTAATAGCTAAAATAGTTAAAATAATTACAAATATACCTGTAAAATAAATCCTAACCTAAGTTACAATTAAACCTAACACTACACTATCAATAAATTAATTAAATAAAATACCTATAATTATCTACAATTAAACCTAACACTACACTATCAATAAATAAATTAAATACAATTCCTACAAATAAATACAATGAAATAAACTAACTAAAGTACAAAAAATAAAAAAGAACTAAGTTACAAAAAATAAAAAAATATTTACAAACATTAGAAATATATTACAACAATTTTAAACTAATTACACCTACTCTAAGCCCCCTAATAAAATAACAAAGCCCCCCAAAATAAAAAAATGCCCTACCCTATTCTAAATTACTAAAGTTCAAAGCTCTTTTACCTTACCAGCCCTGAACATGGCCCTTTGCGGGGCATGCCCCAAGAAGTTCAGCTCTTTTGCCTGTAAAAAAAACATACAATACCCCCCCCCCCAACATTACAACCCACCACCCACATACCCCTAATCTAACCCAAACCCCCCTTAAATAAACCTAACACTAAGCCCCTGAAGATCTCCCTACCTTGAGTCGTCTTCACCCAGCCGAGCCAAATTCTTCATCCAAGCGGAGCAAGAAGAGGTCCTCCATCCGGTAGAAGTCTTCATCCAAGCGGGGCAGAAGAGGTCTTCCATCCGATTGAAGTCTTCATCCAAGAGGAATCTTCTATCGTCATCCATCCGGAGTGGAGCGGCAGCATCCTGAAGACCTCCGACGCGGAACATCCATCCTGGCCGACGACTGAACGACAAATGACGGTTCCTTTAAATGACGTCATCCAAGATGGCGTCCCTCGAATTCCGATTGGCTGATAGGATTCTATCAGCCAATCGGAATTAAGGTAGGAATATTCTGATTGGCTGATGGAATCAGGGGGGGCTGCTACACTACAGAAATAATTAAAAATAAAAATTATAAATAAAATTTAAATACTTTGGTTTGTGGGGCCAAACTGGGTACTGGCAGACAGCTGCCAGTACCCAAGATGGCGGTAATTAGGTAGGGGAGAGGGTTAGAGAGCTGGAGGGGGGATCAGGGAGGTTGGTGCTAAGGCAGGGGTCCATCACAACTAAAATATTTTATTATTTTTATTTAAAAAAAAAACAAAAAAACTTTTATTTAGTACTGGCAGACTTTCTGCCAGTACTTAAGATGGCGGGAACAATTGTGGGGTGGGGGAGGGAAGAGAGCTGTTTGGGAGGGATCAGGGGGTGGGATGTGTCAGGTGGGAGGCTGATCTCTAAAATTAACCCTGCAAGCTCCCTACAAGCTACCTAATTTAACCCCTTCACTGCTGGGCATAATTCACGTGTGGTGCGCAGCAGCATTTAGCGGCCTTCTAATTACCAAAAAGCAACGCCAAAGCCATATAAGTCTGCTATTTCTGAACAAAGGGGATCCCAGAGAAGCTTTTACAACAATTTCTGCCATAATTGCACAAGCTGTTTGTAAATAATTTCAGTGAGAAACCTAAAATTGTGAAAAATTTAAAGTTTTTTTTTATTTGCTCGCATTTGGCGGTGAAATGGTGGCATAAAATATACCAAAATGGGCCTAGATCAATACTTGGGGTTGTCTACTACACTACACTAAAGCTAAAATTAACCCTACAAGCTCCCTACAAGCTCCCTAATTAACCCCTTCACTCCTGGGCATAAAACACGTGTGGTGTGCAGCGGCATTTAGTGGCCTTCTAATTACTAAAAAGCAACCACAAAGCCATATAAGTCTGTTATTTCTGAAAAAGGGGATCCCAGAGAAGCATTTACAACCATTTGTGCCATAATTGCAGAAGCTGTTTGTAAATAATTTCAGTGGGAAACCTAACGTTTGTGACAAAATTTGTGAAAAAGTGAACTTTTTTTTTATTTTTATCGCATTTGGCGGTGAAATATACCAAAATGGACCTAGATCAATACTTTGGGATGACTTCTAAAACAAAATATATACATGTCAAGGGATATTCAGGTATTCCTGACAGATATCTGGGTTCCAAAGTAACTAGCGCTAATTTTGAAAAAAAGTGGTTTGGAAATAGCAAAGTGCTACTTGTATTTATTGCCCCATAAATTGCAAAAAAAGCAAAGAACGTGTAAACATTGGGTATTTCTAAACTCAGTACAAAATTTATAAACTATTTAGCATGGGTGTTTTTTGGTGATTGTAGATGTGTAACAGATTTTGGGGGTCAAAGTTAGAAAAAGTGTGTTTTTTTCCATTTTTTCCTCATATTTTATCATTTTTTTTAGTAAATTATAAGATATGATGAAAATAATGGTATCTTTAGAAAGTCCATTTAATGACGAGAAAAACGGTATATAATATGTGTGGGTACAGTAAACGAGTAAGAGGAAAATTACAGCTAAACGCAAACACTGCAGAAATGTAAAAATAGCCATTGTCATTAAGGGTAAGAAAATTGAAAAATTGTCCGGTCATTAAGGGGTTAAATACTGGTCAACAGGCACTTGCAGCATATGTGCGTATGTAACAGAAAAACAGCAATTACTTTTACAAGAACCATTTTTGCTAATGGATGTATATTGCAAAAATGCTTCTATTTCAAATTGAAATGTATTTCTGCACATTTCAGTTTTGACCTTTCTATCCCTTTAATGGTATGAACTACTTTTCTACTGTAACATAATCTGCTTGCTTGGCAGCTAACAAGACGTTAATCAGGAAAATGTTATACATATGTTAACGGAATTCATTCTAACGCAAATGTAACTCCCCAGGTCTGGATCCTGAGGCCCTATGCAGTCGTTGCTATCAATATTTTAAAATAAAGCTTCACATATACCATGAGTTTAGGGATTAATTTGTCCTAAAATCCTATTCTAACCTTTTTAATCTTCCACATACATTACCTTATAAAATGATCTAATGCAGTGGTTCTCAACCAAAGTGACCTCAAGGCCCAGTAAGTTCTAGCTAGACATGTCCAGGGCCCGGTAGTTTTACATGTATATTTCATAACAACCAACTGTTGTTTCTAATACAACATCCTTAGAGTAAAGTGTAAACAGTGTAAAAAAGGAACTATATATACAAAACGGGAAACCTTTGTATATATAGTTCCTTTTTTACACTGTTTACACTTTACTCTAAGGATGTTGTTTGATGCACAGAATAGGAGTCTGCATGCAGCGACCGTGGAAATAGATAGGTATTAGAAACAACAGTTGGTTGTTATGAAATATACAACTAAGATTTGTTTATACTTTTCACTTTTTTGTGATTACTCTCTATGGATATATAATAGCTTATATGTGGTTTTATACATATAGGTTTTATACATATAGGTCCCCCTTTTTTACATATATTGTTTCTATTTACACTGTTTACACTTTATTCTTAGGATGTTGTTTGATGCACAGCATAGGAGTCTGCATGCAGCGACCGTTGAAACAGACAGGTATTATAAATAACAGTTTGTTGTTGTGAAATAAACAGCTGAAATTTATTGGTAGTGTTACACGAATATAGTCGTGTTCGCCATTGACAGTCTATGTGTGGCCCAGGATGGAAACTGCTTGTCACCTTTAGACGAGTGTGATTATTTTAATAGATTAGCCCATCTCTGATACAGAGGCACAGAGGCGGACAATAACACAGTGATGATCTTGTTACGCCCATGGGGGTGTGGACACACGGCTGATTGGTCGGATCTCGCCATCTCTTTAACAGCATTATTTTGGCTGTGCAACGCCTTTGTTATCCGATATGCGAAAGCCGCTGTGATCTCTATGGCGAGCGTATCGCTGCATCTGTCCATGACTGGCAAGTAGCGATCTGATCCGATTTAGCAAAATGTTTTTACTGTGTTGCTATAGGCAACGGGCATAGTCAGTGACAGGTGGGCGTATCTGGAAAGCGTAATGGTATGACGCTTCTGATACAGAATGCTATTAGGCTGCTGATTGGTACTATTATAATTCCCACAAGTCTGATGACGGCCCATTGGTGGAATTACGATCTACATGACTGGGATCACACTGATTGGTTGAATTACGATCCTCACATAATATGGTTTTTTCTTCGTTTTTTCTTCGTTTTTTCCTTTGTTTATGGTCGTTTAGCAGCTGATTAGAAAGGGTTGAACTGTGATTATTCCCCCCACTCTATTAGCAACACGGGGTCCTATGTTTTAACTCACTTGATTAACTTGCTTTGCACTATTGTAATATCGATCACTATTTGTTACTGGGTAAGATAGGTTTTGTTACCTTGACCGTGATTGGTCACACTTATGGGGAGGGTATTTTTGGAGCCTATTTAAGGCCTGCTTTTTCACATTGTTAGCTTGTCAGAGGAAGGGACTGTTATTGTCCCGAAACGTCACTCGTTTGAATTAAAGTCTTTTGTCACAGTTGGAATCGTTCAGTGAGTGCTTCTTTGCTACAGTTTATCTATTATCTTACAGCACCCTGACAAGTTGCATAAGTTGGTGAGAGTGCACTTACACCATCACTTGAAATATATATATATATATATATATATATATATATATATATATATATAGTGAGCAGCAGGGGCAGGCTGATCAGCCAGGCAAATAGGACCTGGGCCAAGGGACCAGCAAGTAGGGGGGCCCACAAATGGCATCTCCACGGATCCTGGTGCATTCCTTAAGCTGGAGTTCTCAGTTGCCCTATCAGTAACTAAGCAAAAAAAGTGTGGGTTTAGTGGGGCCCTGGCGGGGTCTGTCGCTTTGAGGACCATGGAGTGTGGGGTCTGGCCCTGGAGGTTGGGTGCCCTTTCTCTGGACCTTAATGTTGGGGGTCCTGGCTCTGGAGGTTGAGGGGCCTGTTGGCGGCAGGGCAGGGAGGCTACCATGTTCATTTGCATAAAATTGAATACATTTTGGTCAGTGTGAGACAGTTTTCCTGGGGCCTTGATTGGTATCAGTCTGCCCCTTGTGAGCAGTGGGGTAAGAGTGTGCAGTGGGGGCATGACAGGTCGTGGCCCACCAGCAGGGCTATCACGGCCCGGTACTGGGCCACGCCCCAGCTGTTGAGAAACCAGGATCTAATGGATCCTAAAACTAGTGTGATTGGCTATATAATAGATCTCTCCTAAGTTAAATTCATCATGCACCTGTTAAACTATTTATATCTGGGACAGAATTCTAAAGGTGCAGGACTTAAAGGGACAGTCTACACTAAAATTGTTGTTGTTTAAAAAGATAGATAACGCCTTTACTACCCATTCCCCATCTTTGCACAACCAACATTGTTATATTAAAATACTTTATAACATTAAAACCTCTTACATTTCTGCTTGTATCTAAGCCACTATAGACAGTCTCTTATCACATGCTTGTTTATTAGCTTTTCACAACAGGAGACTGCTAATTCATGTGGGCCATATAGATAACATTGTGTTCACGCCCGAGGAGTTATTTAAGAGTTAGCACAACACAGTACTAATTGACTAAAATTAAGTCAATAGATAATAAATAAAAAAGTCATGTGATTAGGGGGCTGTCAGAAGATGCTTAGATACAAGTTAATCACAGAGGTAAAAAGTATATTAATATAACTCTGTTGGTTATGCAAAACTTTGGAATGGGTAATAAAGGGATTATCTATCTTTTAAAGCAATAAAAATTATATTGTAGACTGCCCCTTTAACTCAGCCAGTGTGGGTATAGTGGTTTGGATAGGCCAGGGCAACGGCTTGTGCAGCCTATAATAAGCAACATAAATAACCTACAGCAGGTTATGTTCACTATACCTATTTTTCAGTTAAGCTGCCAGAAATATCATGTGATCACTTTTCCATACTGTCTTGTGTAAGCTTGCAGGGATGTAAGTCAGCTGGACTGCAGTCTATACTGTGCCAGAACATGAGTCAGTTGGAAGACATGTCTTATAAATAAGATATAGGGACAGTGTATGATCTGGGAGATTTACATAAAACTAATTTTCTGTTTCATTTTTCTACTTTCATTTTGATTTAATAAAATATAGTTGTGATCTTTAATCCTATTATGGATCACAAGAGATATATTATCAGAGGGTATATTACCTACCAAATATCAAACACAGCATTAATCCACAGATCTCCGCTGCAGATGACATTTTCTTTGCATTTCCTTATTTCCAATAGTGTTCAAAATTTGCTTTTTATGAAAAGAAGTCTGACATTTACTTTGCTTCTGGTGTTTAATAAAATAAACGAAGACAGAATCCTATTAGCTTCAAGCAAAAATCAGTTATTCCAGATGTTAGGAAATCCCCCGCTCTGCGTATTAACTGTTTGGTGTTGAATTTTTTGCCGCCACTAAATAAACTCCCTGACATTGCCGCCACTAAATAAACCTCTGGCCTCCCACATAACTACCACTAAATAAACCTATTAACCCCTAAACCGCCAGCGCCCACATCGCAAAAACCAAAATTAAACTATATTTGGGGGCGGAGTTTGCCACTACAAGAGATGAAACGTGTTTCTTTGCAGCTCCTGCTAATACAAGCTATATCCACATCGATTCGAGTAATTTGCTCGATAAAATCTATATATATTACTGAACTTTCAACTACAGAGTCTCAGGATCTCAAAATTTATCATTTTAGAGCAGGAGCTGCGGCGCAATTCTCCTATATGAAGAGGCCCGGATATCCTGATTTCCCGGTCCTCTATTTGCAGCACTATAGCGACGCTGTGAGAAGACTAAGCTCAGAGGATTAATCATATACTATAACCTCAAATCAGAGACCCAGACCAGCATTCTTCTATGGTTACTTACTCAGATCAGGGCCACGGAACCCCCACTCTCTAACAGGACACATAAGAAACCATCCGAACAATGCAGATTTACTTATAACACACTCCAGGAGCAGCTTACCAGGCCTTAAGATATCCATAACGATATGGGGTCGCTAGATGGCGAGGAAAGCACTATCCTCTCAAATATGGACATATCTTTTGCGGATCTCAGACAGAGTCTAATGACAATCTTGGAGCTGGCAATGCAGCTGCCACAAGTAACTCACCCTATCTCCGCTTCTGGAACACTGCAAGAGAGACACCCTCCTATGTGCCAGCAGACCCGAAGAAACTGGGGCGCATCTAGTTATTCTGACTTTCCATCAGGCACTGACGATACTTTGAGCCCTAAGTGTCTGAGTTCTAACGCAGATACTATTGCTACCGGACGGCATTGGAGTCCTCTGACTGAAAAGTCCCTGCTTCCACTTACACAAAAATCCCGACACAGCCACGAGGTCTATGGACTGTTAATCTCCTACAAGAGACGAGAGAAGACAGCTGCACGCTCCCTTTCGAAGCCAGAAGATATACTTCATTTGACTGTCTGCCGTTTTGGAACTAAGGCTCACATTTTCATGTTTGCATTTTGGGTAACATGGTCATACAGGGGGCTAGAGGGGACAACCGCTTCTTACACTCAAAATCTTTATAGGTTAGGTGTGGGCTAAATGCTAACTCACAATGTCAGCTCAGCATATAATATGCCCCCATGTTCATATTATGCTAGTTATTACCATATGCTATGTGAATACGCTTGCAACATTACTATTTGATGTTTGTTTGTTTGTTGTTTTTTTTTTGTATTTTGTTAACAAACTCTTAGAAATGTAATAGCCACAGTAACCTTATTTTAACATGCCTAATATTAACCTACAATGTCAGCCCCGCATATAATAAGCCTCCATGTTCCGGCTATGTTAGTTATTGCCTCATGCTATTTGTGCACAAAATCACTATCTGATGTTATGCTTTGTTTTTCGTTCATGTATTCTCAGAAACCTAATAGCCACAACACACCCATTTCAGTATCTCTAATATTAACTTACATTGTCAACTCTGCATATAATATTCCCCCACAGTCATCTGACCTACCAGGGGGTTGAGCTGTACGCATAGTGTTTAGATCTGCAGCATTTTTCCCCCCGAAGCCCATGTGGACCATAATGCAAGTAACTGTTCCCCTCACAGTTAAGTTAAACATCGGTTCAACTGGGAACACACAATGATCCTATGTTTCAGAAGTCTAACTGGACGCAAATACTGGTAGATGTAGTTATACAGTCAAGCACATCCCCACGGACGTTAAGTTATGTTTTGTTAATTTGAGTAGACCAAGGATGCCGGTCCTGATCCTGTGTGACCCTATTCAGAGACTGCACCTCTGGTCCCCAGAGATTTAAGCCTAGATGCATCACTGAGGCTGTCCCGAAAATACATGACAGTTGGGTACTACTTTTAGCTTTCATACAATGCTCAATTTATATAATTGGGAAACTAGCGGTATCTTCATTCTTACAACCTGATCTACATGATGATACAGTAAATAGGGTATTGACACTTTCCGTTTATAAGACTGTAAATTATAGATACTCTGCACAGAGGGTGATAAATAATATGGGAATGGGATGCTAAACAGAGAACTCTGACCACACGAGCATGCATAACTATGCTTATTGAAACTATCACTGAGATGGCTGGTCAGACGGACACCGGTACAGCCCATAGTTAGGCAGACTGCAGAGCTATCATACATTAGTGTCTTTCACATTCTATGCGCTATCTTATGTCTATTTCATTAAGGCATCTATAGCAACACCAAATAGTACTTAAGCCCCCTTACTTAGCACCTAAAACTTAATAATGATGCTCTGTTTATATTATATATGGGCTGTTGCGGTCGCCTACCTTAGTAGTAGGGTTTATGAAGATGTTACTGTTGTTTGCTTAAGTTTGTGACTGTCTTGTCCGCATGTTGATTGTTAACTAAGTTCTGTGTTCACCTAATCCCTATGCATATTTAATTGATTTTTCATATGACCTTATCAGGAGTTATCCCTAATTGCTCTAAACCCTAAAAGACCTGGAGGTATAAAAGTTCCAATGGTTAAGCACCCTAGCTGACTCCCCCCCCCTTCCCCATCTCTCCCTCCCTTACTTTCTCAATTAGAGCAGCTCTTGCCCGCTGTATTTCTTTCTTCTCTTCTCCACAACAAATCAATGCAGCTAACCCCCCATTTTGCCCCAACTTCTTTTAAAATGGATAAACTATACTATGGTTCTTGTTGCGACTGGGGGCCCACTTTCACTTGCACTTCTAATGAAAAAGTGAGGCCCCATGACGATATGTTTCAGACACTCATTTTTAACATACATTAGTTTCATATGCCACTAATCTTGTATATCACACGGGATATAACAAAATTGTAAGTACAGTATTATAATCTCTATCAGATACTGCTCTTTTATGGCTGAAATTGCTAATCGGTATAATTGGAGCTCTCTCTAGTATGTGTTTTGTATGGTATATCAGTGTTTTAGGCTCTACAACTGTAATCGTAATACTTATACCTCAATGTTATGTATGAGAACTGTACGATTGCTCTTACTAACTTTAATTTGTGTCTGGACATATTTCTTGTATCATTATTATTGCTAATTGCCTCAATAAAAAATATATTTAAAAAAAAATAAAAAAAAAATTAAACTATATTAACCCCTAAACGTAACCCTAACTCTAACCGTAACCCTAACACCCCTTAACTTCAACATAATTAAAATAGAGCTAAATTAAAGTTACAATTATAAACTAAATGATACCTATTTAAAACTAATTACATACTAACCTGTGAAATAAAACCTAAGCTAGCTACAATATAACTAATAATTATATTGTAGCTAGCTTAGGTTTTATTTTTATATCACAGATAAGTTTGTATTTATTTTAACTTATTAGACTAGTTAGTAAATAGTTATTAACTATTTACTAACTACCTAGTTAAAATAAATACAAACTTACCTGTAAAATAAAACCTAAGCTGCCTTACACTATAACCTACCATTACAAAATAAAAAAAAAACTACCATTACAAAAAATAAAAAACACTAAAATTAAAAATAAATAAATTTGAATTTACAAAATCGAATCAGCCAATAGGAATGCAAGGGACGCCATTTTGAAGATAGAAGATGCTGCTGGGATGAAGATAGAAGATGCCGTCTGGATGGATGAAGACCTCGCCGCCTGGATGAAGACTTCTCGCCGCCTGGATGTCCGGACTTCAGAAACTGTAAGTGGATCTTCAGGGGTTAGTGTTAGGATTTTTTAAACTTTTTTGGGTGGGGGTTTTTTTAGTTTAGGGTTTGGGCTTTTCTTAAAAGAGCTAAATGCCCTTTTCAGGGCAATGCAAAAGAGCTAAATGCCCTTTTAAGGGCAATGCCAATACAAATGCCCTTTTCAGGGCTATGGGTAGCTTAGGTTTTTGTTAGAGTTAGTTTTTTTTTTATTTTGGGGGGTTGGTTAGGTGGTGGGTTTTACTGTTGGGGGGTCTTTGTATTTGTTTTTACAGGTAAAAGAGCTATTTAACTTAGGGCAATGCCCTACAAAAGGCCCTTTTAAGGGCTATTGGTAGTTTATTGTAGGCTAGGTTTTTTTTTTATTTTGGGTGTGCTTTTTATTTTTATAGGGCTATTAGATTAGGTGTAATTCTTTTTTATTTTTGATAATTTCGTTTGTTATTTTTCGTAATTTAGTGTTTGTTATTTTTTGTAATTTAGTATTTTTTATTTTTTATAATTAGACACTTTGTAATTTTTATAGTAGTGTTAGGATTTTTTAATGTGTATTTTAGTTTTCTTTAATTGGTAGGTAGTTTAATTTTAGTTTAATTGGTATATTAGTTTAATTGTTAGTTGAAACTTAGTTTTTTTAATTTGACAGGTAAGTTTTAATTTAATTTAAGATAGGGAAATTTTAATATTAAGTTAGGGGGGCGTTAGGGTTAGGGGTTACTAGTTTAAATTAGTTTATTGTGATGTGGAAGGCTTTCATTATAGGGGTTATTAGTTTAATTTAGTATATTTCATTGTGGGGGGTTTGCGGTTTAGGGGTTAATAGGTTTATTATAGTGGCGGCCGTGTCGGGAGCGGCAGGAATAGGGGTTAATAACTTTAGTATAGTGGGGGCGATGTGGGTGGACGGCAGATTAGGGGTTAATAATAATATTTAAATAGTATTTGCATCATGGGAGGGCAGCGGTTTAGGGATTAATAACTTTATTATAGTGGTGACGATGTCGGGGAGCGGCGGAATAGGGGTTAATATATTTTATGTGGCAGCAATGTCGGGAGCAGCAGATTAGGGGTTAATAACTTTAATATAGTATTTGCGATGCGGGAGGGCCTCGGTTTAGGGGTTAATGTTTATGGGTGTTAGTGTACTTTGTAACACTTTAGTTATGAGTTTTATGTAACAGTTTTGTTGCGTAAAACTCATAACTACTGCTCTCAGATGGTGGTACGGGTCTTGTCGTTATAGGGTGTAACGCAAGCTTTTTAGCCTCACCGCAAAACTTGTAATGGCAGCGCTATGGAAGTCATATGAAAAAAACGTCATTTTTACGAGTGCGAGACTGATGTTGCGTTACAGGCTAAAAGGCCTGCGGTACAGCTATACCGACAACTCGTAATCGACCTGATTGTTTGTTATGAAACATATATCACCATGGGCTTTCAAAGCAGGTGGCATAAAGTAGAGGAAGCAAGTTTCTTGTTTAGAGTCTGATTCTGTAGTTAGGCAATACCGGAACCCTTAAAGGAATAAGAAATGTAACAAGTGAATCACGCACAAAAAGTATTTTTTTTTAAAGAGTGTCAATTTGATTCAGTTTGATTGATACCCTGAGTGACTACATGTTCTGACCAGTAGTTTTTCTGTAATTGTAATAAATATTATTTTATTGGATTGAAGCGTTCCTAAGAAATCTTTGGCTTTGCCCGGTAGCCTTTACTGGGTCAGCACAAATATAGGAGCTTATATATAGCTCCTGAAAGTGTATTTCACTTGTCACATTTGTGTATAGCCACATAATTACAGTATTACACTATATATATTTTTTTCTTTTGAATTGGGGTTGCATTAGACTGAAGGAAATCACATGAGTTGCTATGAGTAGCTGAGCCTAACAGCTTGAATTTCAGGACTGGCCGCTTTTGCAGCTTTGATAGCTCTAGTTTGTGTGAGTACACATTTGGCACATTGTTATTGATTTCACATGATTGTTGCAGTATAACACAAAATTAGAATTCACTGGATTTTGGTAGTGTACATATCAATATTTTAAAACAGAGCTTCACATATCCAAGAAACTAGGGATTCATTAGTCCTATTGGTCCTAGGCAGTTTAACAGTAAAGCTGTTTTTTACGTTGGATTTAAAATTGTTCTATACTACACTGAATAGTGAGCCGTCTATCCTTAATGCTGTTTGATCACTTATAGAAGACAAAATAAAGATCTGATTACTACTATACATCTTGTTAGTACATTTCATTTAGTACCAGTTCTTTGTTGTGAAGATATCACACCATTGTGCCTGTCTCTGCTTCTTTGAGCTTTTCACTTGCGGTTGCACAGCCTGTGTGAGAGGAGAGCCACTTTATCCCTTTCTACCACAGATTTGTAGAGTTACAGAGGATGAGTACAGATTAGAAAATCACTATAACTGAGCAGTCAATAACAACAATATTACTTTGCTGCAGACAACCTGAATGTCTACTCATAATGTTCTTGCATAAATAGAAGGGACATTTTATTAGACATTCTAGTGCCTAAAACGACAATATCCTTGAAATAATACATGATAGACATAATCTGTTTAAATCTGACAGCGCTCAACCTCGTGTCTGTAGCTCCTAGTATTGTGGGTACCAGCGCCCCCAAAAAGGTGAATGTAGTGCTAAAAATAAATACACAGAGCGCCTCCTAAAAGGCTAAAACACTAGTAGTGACAAGATTATTTAAATAAAAAATATATTGAAATTCATAGCATGAATTTACCATGAAACTAGGAACATATATACAAAAATAGAATAAACTCAATAGTACTTCCAGGTCATCAGAAACAGGAAGTAGAGGTTATTATTTTTTTACTTCCAGGTCATCAGGAACAGGAAGTAGAGGTTATTTTTTTTACTTCCAGGTCATCAGGAACAGGAAGTAGAGGTTATTTTTTGGCGCCAAAACAACACTGGCACTTATTGGCCAGTAACAGCTATAAAAGGAGCTACCATGCTAATCCATCTATAGTCTTGATAAAGGCCCAGTTCTTAGGGCCGAAACGCGTTGACATATATGGTAAGCTTATTTTTAGTTACTGACTAAGTTTAAATAGCAGTTTTGCACTATGTTATATTTGTTTTATTACAGGTATATATTTAAATGAATTGATCCCTGAGACAAAGGATCCATCTCTGTATTTTTTCATCGTTTACACACAGGAATAACTTTTTAGGAGCATCTCTTCACATCTTGTATTCACATAAGGGTCACTTTATAAGTGTGTTATTCACTTTAACACATCCTAAATATTCATTTGGATTATTTTTTCACATTTTTTCCTTTTTCATTTTTGTGTACACACATTTTTGATTATTCACGTCCACTTCATCACATCATCTTTTCAGGATTTTTTTGGATACTCACAATAATTTTTGAAATTTGATTTGAAAACCACTACGTTTTTCTTTTTTTACACACTTCATCATTTCACCGTTTATAGAGGGATATATAAGGATAATTGTTTAAAAATAGAATCTTCACATTGGACATTCACTCTCTGGAAAGAATTTAAAGTTTGGGACCTACATATTTATGGACACCTTCTCAGTAAATTGATGTTTTTATATATTTATATTTTTTATCCAACCATCAACCAGCTTATCAGTTAACAGCTGTTTTATTGTAATTTATTTTGTGATTAAGATTGTATTTTGTTGTGGTTTTTAACCACAATTGTATTATTGTTTTTTATATAGATATATGCATATTTTATTGTTAATTTTAAGTGGATCCACTTTTGTATCTTATTTGTATATTTTATCTATAAGTAGCTTATAAATATTTTATATACCCCTATAGAATTTCAATATATTTTTTATTTAAATAATTTTGTCACTACTAGTGTCTTAGCCTTTTAGGAGGCGCTCTGTGTATTTATTTTTAGCACCATGATAGACATAATGATGTATTCAGGCAAAGATTAGCCTTACAATAATATGTATATGTTATATATATAGTTGTTTAATTATTTTCAAACTAGTTTTCTATTGATATATGTTTGTATGAAAATCCCTTTTAGATAATCCTATGTTCCACACAGCCATGGTTGGACATTCTCTTTTATTTCGTTTTATATCTGTCCCTAATTGTCCTCAGTAGAAAAGAAAGATGAGAGGAAACACAAGTTAAAACATGACAGTGCCCAATACTTTATAGAGACCCAGTAGAATTGAGAGAAAATTTTTTTTTGCAGAGCTAAATTATAAGAGAATTAGTCAAAATAAAGAATAAGTACATTGCAATGTTTTCTAAATACACATAATTAAACATTTTATATTATAATCTCATACTGAAGGATATCCCTTTAATTCCCTCAGATGACCCTCCCTGCCTTAAGGTGAAAGTACAGGCCTAATCTCAATTCCTTACTGACTAATAAACAATATCCATCATCATGGATTTTTTTGGGGGGGGGGGGGGGGTTAGAGGAGGGAAAATGCTCCTTTCCCTGGAATTTTACTTTTTATGCCCAACATTTCGTTATCAGAAGATAAATTCTCCCATAGAATTTATTCAAATCTGCAAGAAGGAAAAAAGACACCTCTTTGCTGTACTTCTAGAATCTGTATGTTAAAGCATTGGGAGTTCTGGGGAGTTCTGGGGGTTATGCTCTGCACTCCCATTAATTACTGTAGCAGTCCCAACCCTCAGTGGCACCAGCTGCTCTGTACTTGCTAGGTAGCACCTTTTATGCCTAGTGATCTGTGCAGAGCCAGGGGAGAGGTGAATGATGAAGGGAGATGTGAGGGTTATATAACAAGTAGAAATATATAGTAGAATATGTTGAGGTTCCCCATCTGTACCCTGCAACCTTAATCATTTTTTAGTTTTGTCTCCACTTTTTTGCAGCCTCAAATTTTGTGGTCTACAACCACCACTGTCTCAAACTCTTATCTGAAAACTTCATCATTAAACTAAGATATAGCTTTTAACACTAGATCATTTCCCAGATTGTTGTTAGTTTTTGCACTGCATTTCTTTTGTTAAAGGGACACCTTGAGATTTTAAATGTTTAGTTATGCCTAATATATCAACTTTGCAATAGCTTTTCATGAATTATTTTGACCCTTTTCATGTAATTTTGCTCTGTAATCCAGCAGCTTTCTGGCTGTTCCGATCAGCCAATAGAATGCGAGCTCAATCTGATTGGCTGATTGGATCAGCCAATCGGATTGAACTTGAATCTGATTGGCTGATTCAATCAGCCAATCAGATTTTTCTAACTTAATTCCGATTGGCTGATAGAATCCTATCAGCCAATCGGAATTCGGCGGACGCCATCTTGGATGACGTCATTTAAAGGTACCTCATTCCAAGTTCAGTAGTCGTCCGGGATGGATGCTCCGCGGCGGCGGAGCGAAGAAAGAAGATTGAAGATGCCGCCGGAAGAATGAAGACTTTGCTGCCACTTGGAGGAAGACGTCGCCGGAGGAAGAATTCTTCTTTGCCGCTTGGAGGAAGACATCGCCGGAGGAAGAATTCTTCTTTGCCACTTGGAGGAAGACATCGCCCGGATCGGATCAGGAGTTCGGCCCGGTGTGGTGAAGACAAGGTAGGGAGATCTTCAGGGGGGTAGTGTTAGGCTTTTTTAAGGGGGGTTTGGGTGGTTTTAGAATAGGGGTATGTGGGTGGTGGGTTGTAATGGAGGGGGGTATTGTATTTGTATGCAAAAGAGCTGAATTCTTTGGGGCATGCCCCACGAAAGGCCCTTTTAAGGGCTGGTAAGGTAAAGAGCTTTGAAATTTGTTTAATTTAGAATAGGACAGGGAATTTTTTTTATTTTGGGGGTTTATTATTTTATTAGGGGGCTTAGAATAGGTGTAATTAGCTTAAAAATCTTGTAATCTTTTTTTATTTTTTGTAATTTAGTGTTTGTTTTTTTTTGTAATTTAGTTTAGTTAATTTAATTGTATTTTTAGATAGATGTTTGTAGTTTATTTAATTTATTGATAGTGTAGGTGTATTTGTAACTTAGGTTAGGATTTATTTTACAGGTAATTGGGTAATTATTTTAACTAGGTAGATATTAAATAGTTAATAACTATTTAATAGCTATTATACCTACTTAAAATAATTAACAATTTACCTGTAAAATAAATGTTAACCCTAACATAGCTACATTGTAATTATTAATTATATTGTAGCTATCTTAGGGTTTATTTTATAGGTAAGTATTTAGATTTAAATAGGAATATTTTAGTTTATAAATGAATTAGATTAATTTAATATAAATTTAGTTAGGGGTGTTAGGGTTAGATAGAGTTAATATAGTTAATATAAATACTATAGTAACTATATTAACCCTAATATAATTAGGGTTAATATAGTTAATATATATAATGTAATACCTATATTAACTATAATATACTTAGGGTTAATATAGATAATATAGCTGGCGGCGGGGTAGGTAGATTAAATAAGGGGTTAATCATTTTAATAGAGATGGTGGCGGTGTAAGGGGCTTACATTAGGGGTTAATAATATTAATATAGCTGGCGGCGGTATAGGGGGATTAGATTAGGGGTTAATAATTTTTATATAGGTGGCGGCAGTGTAAGGGGTCAGATTAGGGGATAGATAAGGTAGATGACAGCGGTGTAAGGGGTTCTAATTAGGGGATAGATAAGGTAGATGGCGGCGGTTTTAGGGGCTCACAGTAGGGGGTTAGTTTATGGAGATGGCGGCGGGGTCGGGAGCGGCGGTTTAGGGGTTAATAACTTTATTAGGGATTTCGGGGGGGGGGATCGCGGTTGACAGGTAGATAGACATTGCGCATGCGTTAGGTGTTAGGTTTATTTTAGCAGATCGCGGTTGACAGGGAGATAGACATTGCGCATGCGTTAGGTGTTAGGTTTATTTTAGAAGATCGCGGTTGACAGGGAGATAGACATTGCACATGCGTTAGGTGTTAGGTTTATTTTAGCAGCCAGTTTAGGGAGTTACGGGGCTCCAATAGTCAGCGTAAGGCTTCTTACGGCTGCTTTTTGTGGCGAGGTGAAAATGGAGTAAGTTTTCTCCATTTTCGCCACGTAAGTCCTTACGCTGCATATTGGATACCAAACTGCGCGGGTTTGGTATACCTGCCTATAGCCCAAAAAACTACGGGCGACGGCAGAAATATACGCGCGTAACTTCTACGTTATGCCGTATATAGGATACCAAACCCGCGCAAATATTGGCATCGCCGGCTTTTGCGGGCGACGATTTTTATCGGATGGACCCCCTGATGTTTGTACCTGTTTGATTTTCTTGCTGTGTTTGTTTGGCCTATAAAATACATCCATTCAAGTCACCAAGAATTGCTAAAGCACGTTATTTTTTTTATTTTTTTGGAATGACCACTAAACACAAATAGTAAACTACATTATTTTGAACCTTCATATCTGAGAATATTTTTTAATTTTTCAATGAAAACTGCAGCTTTATTTTGTATAAATGAGTATATTGTTTTATGTTTATTCATTTCACTGATTTCCCTGTCCCCTAGAACAAACGGATTCTTGCTAACCAATCACAATTTAATATTCAGATATAGCATAAACATGTGCAGTTGAGATAGACGGGGGAAGCCTGCCCTTATCTCTTCCCTTAAAGTGATTGTAAAATGTAATCAATTAATGCCCAGTATCTAAAAAATACTGTTAAAAACAGGGGCACTTAAATTTATTAAACTTTACTCTTTAAAAAAAAAAATTATTTTACCTTTTTGTTACGGTACTTAGACCGCTGATCTTCTGCCCTCATCTTCTTCTGCATTTTGCAGATCGATGATGAATCTGGCTTCCTCCAATTGTTACGTGCCCCCATTGGCGTCCAATAGGGCCTGCAATGATTGGAGGAAGACGGATTTGTCATTGATATGCACTATACAGTCGGGGAGGCAGGTGGAGGAACGGCGGTCTGTTTACCATAAAGAAAAGGTAAAGAGTCCCTGTTTTTAAGAGTATTTTTAGATACTGGGCTTTAATTGATTAAACTTTACAATCACTTTAGGTGGGTAAATTAGTTACTATTGCAAATAATTATTCTCCTATCATGAATATTGATGCAAAACTGATAATCCACCTTTTACAGATATATGACTGCTGAGAATCTTAGTGGGGAAGGTGAAGTAAACAAAAGCTTGCATAAATTGCCTCAAAGTATTAACCCATGCCTCCCTGGGGGAAAATAAAGCAAGCACAGTTTTAAATGTATTTTACAGCAAAAGGTAGCAAATGAAATAATGAATGCATATTGCAATAATGTTTCAGAACAGAAAAATAAACTTACATATCTCAGCAAATGCAACAGATGTGTCTAAGAATATCTACAAATTATAAATACATTTACAAAATGGCACATTCAGAATTAATTATTTCTAGGCAGATGGTACCTGTTTAAGATGTTCTATTTTTTCGAAAGTTATTTTATCTCTTAAAGTTACATTTTTTATTATAAAATTGTGCTGTCTAATATTTTTTTAAAGCAACTATATTTAATCTAGTACTTTATTATTTTGCAGAGTATCTGATTTCAAATCACACTTTACAACTAAAATAAATAACTATTTGGACTAAGAAAGAAAGCTAAATGGTTAGGGGCTGCAGGGCATCGTGTCTAGTCTGAGGTGTGGTGCAACAATGCATTAGCCCATTTTCGGTTAGAGAGGGCTTATAATGCATTGCTTTATGGCCACCTCTGGCAAACAAGGGGATTCTGATGTTCGGGTTGCCACTTTGGCAAACTACAAATCTAACACCACATTCACTTTACCCTTCTGAGAGAGACCCTATTGCTTAGAGCCGGCAAAGAGAATGACTGGGGGGTGGAGCTAGAGGGGGAGCTATATGGACAGCTCTGCTGTGTGCTCTCTTTGCCACTTCCTGTTAGGAAGGAGAATATCCCACAAGTAAAGGATAAATCCGTGGACTGGATACACCACAAGAGAAAGTAATTTATCAGGTAAGCATAAATTCTGTTTTTTCTGGACATTGATGACTTACACATGGTATATGGAAGAACATGACTAGCGAGGCCCAGCTGCATTATTCATGTGGGGCGCGATCTGATATAGGTCGTAGTTTTCGGCGCAAGCGAGGTAACCCGCGTCGCCCGCAGTTTCAGCTCGCAACTCGAGCTATCCAATATTCACCGCCGTCAGATGCTAAACTGGCGTAAGTCTGAAAAACCGACGAGCAGGCAAAATGTGCGCAAATACACCTTTTAGTCGTCGCAAGTACTTGCGCCTGTTTTTTGTTCACGTAAAGTCTCAATAAAGTGTAGTTTTATGCAAATTAGCCTACGACTCGTAAAAAATTACGCCAGTTCTAAGAGATGCGCCACGTAATGACGAGATTCAAAAATCATACTTAAACCCCTGCGCAGCCGCAATTTCTTTAGTGTGTTTGGTTGGTTCTTGGAGCTACAGCACACTACAGCGAGTATAGAGATTAGTGGTAAGAGTAGTGAGAAAGGAGCATCATCAAGTTAGTTAGGTCGGATTGTTGGTTGGATTGTTAAGCCAGTACATTTACTTACACTTTTTTTCATATTGCACACATTTTGCATACACACATATACAAAATACACAACACTTTTTTTTTATAACACCCAACACTCTTTATTTATCTTTTACAGTTTGAAAGGCTGAGTGTCTGGTTGTGATTGTGTGTGATTGAAGTGGGAGTGAGTGTGAGTGTGTGAGTGTGTGTAGTGTGAGGATGTCAGGGAGAGATAGGGCTGGGGGGAGGAGGGAAGGGGAGTCGCAGGGAGAGGATTATGTACAGGAGGAGCAGCAGGGTCCCCGTCAGGGAGTGAGCGGAGTGGGGAGAGGGAGAGCCAGAAGGGAGGATGGGAGTGGGGTTGCCCAAAGGCCAGGCACACTGAGAAGAGGGATAGAGGGTGCACATGGGGATAGAAGGGGGGAGGAGGGAGAGGATAGGGAGGAACCCACACCAGGGACATCCCAGGGAGGGAGCCAGGCAGCCCAGGACGAGGAGCGTATGAGGTGTCCCAATTTCAGTTTTGCCGAAAACCTCGCTCTCGTCCAGGCTGTCCTGGAGAACCATAATGCCCTCTTTGGACAAGAGAAGGGCAAAGGAGTTGCCCGGAGGCGTAAGGATGCTTGGCAGAAGGTGGTGGATGCCGTCAATGGAGTGTCCCAACAGAGGAGGAATGTTGACGGGCTTAAGAAGAGATGGAATGATTGCAAGAGGAGAGTCAAGGAGAGGATGGGCCAGGAAGCAATCTCCCAGAGGGCAACAGGAGGTGGGCCTCACTATGAGGCCGAATACAATGAGTGGCAGGAGCTCATTCGTCGGTCCCTGAGCCTCACAGCAGTCCGTGGACTTCCAGGGGCTCGTGACTCAGGGACTGCAACATCAGCACAGCATGCTGGTGAGTAACATCCCACACACTAGTATAATATGTATTTGAGTTATAACATCCTATATTGTTACACATTCATGTACACAATGAGGATCATGGTATTTTGATTACTAACAACTAAATATACAATGATATTTAACATTAAAGGGACATGAAACACAAAGATATTTTTTCATTATTCAGATAGAGAATATAGTTTTAAACAACATCCAAATTTACTTCCATTATCTATATTTAATTTTTATTTTGAAAATCTTAGTTTATTAAATATCAATGCACATGGGTGAGGCAATCACACGAGGCATTGATGTACAGCCACCAATCAGCAGCTTCTGAGCCTATCAAGAAATGCATATCAGCTAAGAATATCAAGATAATGAAGCATATTAGCTAATGGAAGTAAATTACAATTTATTTAGAATACCATGCTTGTCTAGCTGAATCATGAAATAATAAATATGTTTTGCATGTCCATTTAATGCTACTTAACACATTGAAAATCATGATATGAGGTAGAATAGTGAAATACTAACATGTCTCAGAGTAACACAGGCCACAAGCCACATGTAGACCTTTCAGTAAATGGACACCATAGTCATCACAACCATAATGTCACTTAAAGAACACATTTTCTCCATCACTGACATGTACACAGAACTATTGTATGAAACACATACATGTATAATTAGCATATTCCAAACCCTCATATCACAAATCTCAATGTGCACAAGCATGTTATAGAGTTTGACATGAGAATGTGGATAGGCCCTAGCATGTAAATTGTATGCCCACATGGATAGATATGTGACTGTACTAATCACTCTCATCATTTGACTCCTTCACAGAACCTCCAGTCACCAGGATGCCTACGCCCATGAATCCCCCAACACCGGTTCTAAATATATGTCCACCACAACCACCGGTACAGATAAGAGAGCAGGAGTATGCCAGGCATGAGATCATCATTGAAAGAGTGCCTATTGTCCCTGCTGATGAAGAGCCCATGGATCAATTGAGTTCTGCCATGGGTGATGAATATATCTCACTACAGAGGAGGCAAACTTTGACCTGTGAGACTCTAACGGAAACGTGTATGAATATGCAGAGGGAACAACACAGGTTCCATAGAACCCAACACCGTTTGCAACAGAGGTTGAATGAGCTGCAAAGGGACATGGCAGCATCGCTATCAGCTATGGTCCAAAATCAGAATCAAATGCTACGTGTAATATCGGACATGCAAATCCAAAGTGACCAAAGATGGAGGGAACAGAATCAACTGTTGGGGGCTTTGGTGGAGCATTTCACCCAACAGCAGGACATGGCATCAAGTATCTCCTCTGTGACCAGCACTCCTAGTGTATCCACACAACCCAGGAGAGGCAGAAGACCCACACCAGGCCCCTCATCTAAGAGGCCTAAAAAAAATAAAATATTATTCAATTTCATTGAAAATCTTGTCCTCTGTTATTTACTATCTAATTGTCATCCACATCCATGTGAGTTGTGTTTTAGTACAGTAATATTGGTAAAACATATAATAATTCCTGTGTTGAAATGGACCAAAAAGGAATTATTATAATGTTTATGACATATTCATGCTCAATAAACAACATGACATGGTTGTGTCTCAACGGTACATATAGTAATATTAACTTCTAAGATGTACATCAAGGTTTCTCACATCCAATATAAATTGACACGTTGGTATATATAACTAATAATATATTTAAAGAAGGTGTGAACATAAGGTATAAATATCCATTATCCTCATTCTTAATGATAGTGAACTAAACATGAATAAAACAAATTATAAATATACAGTAATTAGGGTTGTTATAGGGACATTAAAGCAAATATTTGTACTTCATGATTTTGAAGGAGAAGATAATTTCAAAAATAAACTATAATTTCATTCTATTATTTCTGTAGATTCATTCAATTGATATTCTTTGCTGAAAACAATATCAAGATATGTTTGGTAGATGATGATTAGTAGCTGTATATAGATGCCTCCTGAAATTTCTTCACTGTGTGCATTTCTATGTCTTCATTAAAGTATATCTAAATAAATAATGAAAATAGGTAATTGATTGAAATTATAAGGTTTGTGAAAAATTATCTTCTCTATCCTTAATCATGAAACAATATGTTTGGGTATAGTGTCCCTTTAAGGGAAGGGGGTTGGGATGTAGTAGTTTCACTTACATGCAGTGGAAATCCAAACTTTTACATTCTGCAAGACATGATATATACACATGCAATGGTTGGTGAGGTACTGTCAAACATCATAATACATGTGAATGTTACGGTTTACTGTAATTATGAATAAGTAACTTACAGGTGAAGTATTCCCGGATGACATAATCCCTCACTTCATTCCCCCTCAGTGTCCCCCTGTCCACATCCTCAAGTACAGGAACCAGCTGCTGCTGCTGCTCTGGGTCAATGTCCCCCAACAAACGTGTGTCCACAGCAATGTTGTGTAGAATACAGCAAGCATTGACAATGGAACACACTTTGTTGGGGTTATACTGTAGTGCTCCGCCTGTAACATCCAGACACCTGAACCTGGTTTTTAATAGGCCAAAGCTCCTTTCAATGACATTCCTTGTTCTTATGTGTGCCTCCTGGTACCTGAGTTGTGGCTCTGTAATGGGGTGCACCAAGGGGGTTAATAGCCATGGTCTGCAGCCGTACCCTGCGTCACCTGTCATGTAACATATGTGTTTGGATTACTACAGGTACATCATGTGCTTTAAAGGGACACAACATGAATCACATATAAAAGATAGATTTCATAAAAAAATTAATGGAAGTAATCAGGATAGTTAATTTAAATTAAAAGGCCTATCTGAATAATGGAAGAGCAATTTATTCTAGACTGTCCATTTAATATGAACCTGCAATTGTTAGCAGCTTGATAATTAACTTTGATTAGATCATTTTCTCCATTCTATAGATAACTCTTGATGACAAGCATATTAGATATGCTCAATAGCTGCTGATTGGTGGCTGCACATAGAAGCCTCATATGATTGGCTCATATATGTGAATTAGTAATTAAAAAAAAAATTATATTTAAAGAATGAATAAAATGATATAAGAGAAGTGAATTATAATGCTGTTTAACATTGTATTCTCTATCTGACACATGAGATGACAATATGTGTTTAGTGTCCCTTTATTATAAATATACAGACAGAATGAAGGTACTCACCAAGCAGCCATCCTCCCGAAAGTGTTCCATTTTCAAACATATTGAATAAGGAGGTCTGGCGCAGGATGTAGGAATCATGTGCACTCCCTGGGAAGCCTGCATACACATGTAAGAATTTCAGATTGGTATCGCAGACCATCTGGCAATTCAATGAGTGAAACCCTTTCCTGTTAATATAGAGGATTGTCTCCTCATGTGGGGCCACAATACGCACATGTGTGCAATCAATTGCCCCCATGACATTAGGAATACCCCCCAGTCGATAGAAGCCTTGTTTAAGACGGTTCCATTCCTGGGGGGTATGGGGGAAATGAATGTATCGTTGTGTCTGGTTATCTAGAGCAGTCAGAACCTCCCCTAGAATCCTGGAGAAGGTAGACTGCGCTAGGCCAGACACAAGCCCCTCTGTTGACTGGTATGAGCCAGTTGCCAGGAAGTGTACAACACACAACAGCTTCTGCATACCAGTCAGAGCTCGGTTCCTATACGCTTGAGGGTCAATTTCATCCTTCAACACCTCATATAGGTTAATGAGGCTTGCAGATGTCAAGCGATATTTTTCCCTGACCTCCACTTCTGTCATCCCAAACAGGGTGACCCTAACCCTGTGTACCCTTGGTGCTCTTCCCCTCTGCTGATGCCTTCGTCTTATAGGCCCTGCTGGCCTATGGGCAGCTGCAGCAACAGCAGCATGGGGAGCACCAGGAACAGGGACAACAGCAGGAGGAGCAGGGAGGGCAGCAGCAGCAGCTGGAGCAGGGACAGCTACAGCACCATGACCAGGGACCTCAGCAGCAGGGATACCATCCAAAACAGGGGCTTGTAGGGGTTCCAGCACCCCTTGTGCCCCACGACGCTGTCTGACTCTAAATGCAATATACTGCAAGGGAAACATGGTGGCTAATGAGGGTGTGCATTTGCAGGTGTTTTAAGGTTGCAGGTGAGGGGTTGTGCTGTTTGTGATTGGTTTGACACACTTGCAGGGGCAGGAATAATAAATGCTTTTAAGAGGTTAACTATTTGTGAACAAGCTGCTGCTATGTATATTGTTAGGCATGCATTTGTTAGGCCTTCTGAGAGTTACGTTGGTTTCTAAGTCAGTGCAAGGGTACCTGCGCCTTCAATTTGTGGCGAGCTGAGAATGGCGTAGATTTTGAAAAATCTGCGCGCGTAAGTCCTTACGCCGTATATAGGATAGCAAATTGCGCGTGTTTTGTATGTCAGTCTATGGGCCAAAAAACTACGGGCGACGCCAGAAATCTACGCGCGTAACTTCTAGCTTACGCCGTATATAGGATACCAAATCCGCGCAAATATTGGCGTCGCCAACTTTTGCGGGCGACGATTTTTATCGGATCGACCCCGTGATGTCCAGATGCACAATGCATTTTCCCCCTGCACACCCTGCAGCATGTGTAACTCATAACTGTCCTGGAAAATATGGCTGCGGTGGCAACCCTAGCAAATATGTATCCTTGGTCTGAGGTTTGATGCTGGCATTTATTTACCTTAAAAGCGGCTGCTGCCCCATTTTGCTGATGTAAGTTATGCTGTGGGCAAATATCTGTAATTACATAAATTGCTGGGCATACACCTTGTCTAAGGTATGATTTGTACATCGAATACAATGTTTTGTTGTTTTTTTTATACCTAGTATGGCAAATAGGGACATGAAAATCAAAATAAACTTTCATAATTCAGATAGAGTATTTAATTTTGAACTATTTTACAGTTCACTTCTTTTATCAAAAACATACCTCGGTATTGATGAAAAACATACATAGGTTAGGCTCAGGAGCATGCATGTGTCCTGAGTACTGTATGGCTGGAGTGTTTTATAACATTTTTAACATTGTTTTACAAGAGTCATCACTATAGGGCAGCAGTGTTTACAACAATGTATAATATTTTTTACAAATATTGTTGCAGACACTGCTCCCATATAGTGCTCAAGAGATTTTGCATGCTCCTAAGCCTTCATCAAAAATACAGTAAATGTGATAATAGAAGGAACTTGGAAAGTGGTTTAAAATGACATCTTCTATCATTATCATGAAAGTTTTGACGTGTCTACTTAAGAAGTTATTTAGAAGTTTACATTGTCTTTTGTGTGATGTTGGTGAATTGCTGGTATTAAAGGGGTTGCATGGGAATGCATGTAATCATATGCTGGCATGTAGCTGTCATTAAAGGGACTTTCAAGTCAAAATTAAACTTTCATGATTCAGAAAGGCATGCAATTTTTACTTTCCAATTTACCTTTATCTTCAAATTTGCTTTGTTTTCTTGGTATTCTTTTTTAAAAGCTAAAGATAAGTAGTCCTATAAACTGATGTCTAAGCCCTTGAAGGCCACCACTTACCTCAGTGCATTTTTTACAGTTTCTCACAGTTAGACAGCGCTAGTTCATGTGTGCCATATATATATATATATAATATATATAATAATATACACATGAAAATATTTACGAGTCAGCACTGATTGGCTAAAATACAAGTCTGTCAAAAGAACCGAGTTAAGAGGGCAGTCTGCAGAGGCTTACTTACAAGGTAATCGCAGAGGTAAAAAGTATATTAATATAACAGTGTTGGTTATGCAACACTGGTGAATGGGTAATAAAGGGATTATCTATCTTTTTAAACAGTAGACTAGCCCTTTATAGACATGATTTAGCATGCATCTTGTCTAAATGGGGTACAGGGGTATAAGTTAGGAGATTCATATTATTATTTTTTACTTAAATAATAGCTATATTGACCATATTTTAAACTATAACAATCAATCAAGGGGGTGCATAATGTATATTAGGCATATTCTTAAAGGGACAGTCTACACTAGAATTTTTATTGTTTAAAAAGATAGATAATCCCTTTATTACCCATTCCCCAGTTTTGCACAGCCTACACTGTTATATTAATATACTTTTTACCGCTTTGATTACCTTGTATCTAAGCTTCTGCAGACTGCCCCCTAATCTCAGTTCTTTTGACAGACATGCATTTTAGCCAATCAGTGCATACTCCTAAATAACTCCACGGGAGTTATCTATATGACACACATGAACTAGTACTGTCTAACTGTGAAAAACTTTAAAAATGCTCTGAGCTAAGAGGCGGTTTTCAACGGTTTAAAAATCAGTTTGAGCCTACCTAGGTTTAGATTTTCAAAAATACCACCAAGTGAACAAAGCAAATTGGATGATAAAAGTAAATTGGAAAGTTGTTTAAAATTGCATGCCCTATCTGAGTCATGAAAGTTTAATTTTGACTAGACTGTCCCTTTAAATAAATAGAACTGTCTACAAATGGCTCTTCACTTTATTAAAAAAATAATATATATATATATATATATATATATATATATATATGATTATTGGTCTCTGTCTGTCTATCTATCTATCTATCTATCTATCTATCTATCTATCTATCTATCTATCTATCAGTACTTGCCCTGTTAAAGAATCGTTAATTTAATTTTTTATATGTAGATATATATATATATATATATATATATATTTATGATATTACAATAGGGGGCACCAAAACACCTATTGCAAAAAAAAGTTAGTAATAGCAAAACGTATTAAATATATAATAATACATAAAACAATAATAAAATCATAAAACTGTCTAAAATAAATGCTTTAATAAGCACTTCAGCTCTTAAAAACAGAGTCTCTGTGAAGGAATGAAAGAGAAAAAGTCCCAAAGATATTGGCTCAGGCAACTCCACTTCAAATCGTCTTAAAGGGACACTCAATCAAAATTAAACTTTCATTATTCAGATAGAGCATGCTATTTTAAACAACTTTCCAATTTACTTCCATTAACAAAATGTGCACAGTCTTTTTATATTTAAACTTTTTGAGTCACCAGCTCCTACTGAGCATGTGCAAGAATAAGTGTGTATGCATTTGTGAATGGCTGATTGCTGTCACATGGTACGTGTATGCATTTGTGATTGGCTGATGGCTGTCACAGGGGGAGTGGAAAAAGACATAACTTTTAAAATTGGCAGAAAAAAATCTACTACTCATTTGAAGTTTAGACTAAGTGCTACTGCTATTGCATTGTCTTGTTATCTTGCATTTGTTGATTATGCAAATCTACAGTGTTGACTGGTCCTTTAAGTTAAAACATCATAACATTTGAAATTACTTCCTATAAATTCATTATCTGGGCGATCAAAAAACAGAATATAATATAAAATACAATCATCTCTAAAACTAAAGGAATGGGGCATTTTGAAGACACATTTGAGCTAAGAAAATATAAATAACAAGAAATAATAATAATAATAATAAAGATTGTATAATTAGACAAAAAAAGTGTACAAATTACTTTTACAATTCTAAAATATTTTGCTATTAGAAGACTCATGATCCCTTTATACCCTATTGGGAAGAATGGCACGATTAATTACAAAACAGATATTCAGTGACAATAAACACTGACACTTTACTTAAAAATACTTAAAAAATCCAGTGAAGTTCTGCAAAGAGCATTCACAGAAGGTAATTTAATACTTTATATTAATAATGAAATAACAAATAATATGTAACGATGATTCAAAATGAAAATGCTTGCAGTAATAATTTTCTTTCTCATTGAATCTGCAAGAAAGGAAATTAAATATGTTTAATAACTTGTTTACTGTAGAGAAATAATTTTCCTATTTGTCATAACAAGTTTAGCTATTTCTGGTACAATATTTGTGGTACAAAATGAAAGTGCTAGATATAAACATAAAATTCTGCATTTAAAAGACAGTATTTTTACTACTTTATGTAATATGTATAATAAAGGCCACATGTAGAATGTTATTGAATATGTTAAAACTCTTAAAGCTTACTGGTTCCGAACAAGATTCTTCCCTTCTGGATTTCTCCTTTAAAAGGGCAGCACACATTTACAAGTTCCCTAAGCTTTCAAAGCATTGTGTAGTGTTTTAATAATGAATCATAGTACATAACTATAAAATGTATTATATTATATATTATATTATGCAATAGACGATTCATTGTTTACATGAGGCTGCTCTTGGGTATTCGCAGAAATGCACTTGCACAATTTGGATTCTTTACTGAGAGCCTTCAACGCAGGGGCACCCTGGATAGTGCTTGCCGATTGGTGGCTACGTTTAGTGGCTACCCAGAAATGCCATTTCTATTCTGCCCACTACTGACAGACTATACAATAGTGCTGAATATAGGTTTAAATAATCTAGAAAATATATTGATTCTATCAAAATGGCATCAGTGGCTATTTCACAGAAAATACCATCTTGGAATACTCATATACATTTAAAAAGGACAGATTCCACAATAACTTGTAATGGCCAAAGTCGGAACTGTCTATGCATTGCATGGGTGACTTGTCCGATGTCCAATACGATATTTTACCAATATGAATTGCCTCATATGTTCCAAACCCAACAGGCAGCAGGAGTGCAAGTAGACCTGCTAAACCTTTTTAATCAAGCAATGAGCTTACCTCCAATAGAACAGCGGTGCACAAACATGCACTTCCTGTTTAAAATTTAAAATAAACAGTTTTAACATTATTTTTTCCAAGCAAATGCAAACAAAAACATTTTAACATTTTATAGTGCTTTTTTCATATGACACATCTTTTTCTAGTCTTGGTGATTATGAATTGTTGAATTCCTTGTAGTCTTTATTGATATAATATTTATTGCTCAAATTAGGAAAAAGGTTTTCTAGACTTCAGATGACTTTTCTGAAAAAAAAAAAGTAAAACAAATGCTTAAAAGGTGTTTTATACACTTTAAATGCTCCATATCATTATAAACCATGCAGAAATACTGGTGTACTCTTCTGGCTTTTGAAACATAAGAACACTAAATACCTTGGGGTATACTTAGCATCATCTCCAATAATTAGTGTAAAAAAAAGCAATTTAGTTCTTTCTGCATATTATTCCCAAATTAAAATAATTACATGTTTTCTGGTTTCTGTCCAAGCTCAGTAATTTGAATTTCTTTAGTCATTCTTGCTGTTTGATTATTATAATTCATTTTAGCAAAACTTTACTTGCACTCTGGTTCTGTCAATTAATCGTATGATCAATTCCATTAATTTTAACTGCACTGAACAATACAATAGAAGTGTGAGTTCTAGATTGCACAGATGTTTAACAGAAATGAATTAACGAAGCACAAAAATAATACCAGATAAACAAGATAAGGATATAAATGACAAGACACTTAATTCCTCCATTAGGGTTTAGTTAGTGTAAGATAGGCAGGGCCATTAGTTGTAGATGGAAAAGCCTGTTCATATGTGTCTAAATCACAGCCTTGATATGTAATAATGTGTCATCCACCAAAAAACACATTTGGCTTATATAAGTATGGACATTAGGTCACTTATTGCATTATTTTTAAAGGGACAGTCTGCACCTTAGTCATCTTAAAGTCTTACCTTAGATTAACTCCTTAAGGACCAAGAACATTTTATGTACGTCTTCAAAAACACTACAGGTGCTCTCAGGGTATTGCAGCGATGCCTCGATATTGAGACATCGTGCAATACCCTTTAGGCAGCTACCGATGCAGAAAAGGACACTCTGTGGTCCTCTCTGCATCGGCCAGCAATGGTGCCGATCGTTGGTGGCGTGGGCGGACATGGAGGGAGGTGGGTGTTCAGCCCATCGCTGGAGGAGGCGGGAAGCTGGCGTGAAGGGGGATGGGAATGGGTGGGACATCGATCATGGCAGTGGGAAGGAGGGAGGAGGGGGAAGGAAGAGAGGGGGATCCTATATGGGATCCATGTTTGTAAAGGGATGTGGGAGAGGGAGGGGGGTTTGCTAATGAGGGGGACAGCTACACTACGGAAAAAAAGTATTTTTATATTTTGTTTTCTACAAAAACCCCCCAATAATTTATAGCAAACTGGGTACTGGCAGACAGCTGCCAGTACCTAAGATGGTGGCAAATAGGTATAGGAGGGAGGATTAGATAGCTTTTTGGGGGACTCAGGGAGGTTGGGTGGTAAAGGGGGATCCTATACTACAGAAATTCTATAATAAAAAATAAACTTTTATTTTAGTACTGATAGACTTTCTGCCAGTACTTAAGATGACGGTGACAATTGTAAGGTGGGGGAGGGAAGAGAGCTGTTTGAGAGGGGACAGGGATCAGGGTTTGGATGTGTCAGGTGGGTGGCTGATCTCTACACTAAAGCTAAAATTAACCCTACAAGCTACCTAATAAACCCCTTTACTGCTGGGCAAAAGTGTGGTGTGCAGCGGAATTTAGCGGCCTTCTAATTACCAAAAAAGCAATGCCAAAGCCATATATGTCTGCTGTTTCTGAACAAAGGGGATCCCAGAGAAGCATTTACAACCATTTGTGCCATAATTGCACAAGTTAGTAAATAATTTCAGTGAGAACCTAAAGTGTTTTTTATTTGATCACATTTGGCGGTGAAATGGTGGCATGAAATATACTATAATGGGCCTAGATCAATACTTTGGGTTATCTACTAAACAAATGTATATACATGTCAAGGGATATTCAGAGATTCCTGACAGATATCTGTGTTACAATGTAATTATCGCTAATTTTGAAAAAAAATATGGTTTGGAAATAGCAAAGTGCTACTTGTACATATTGCCCTATAACTTGCAAAAAAAGCAAAGAACATGTGAAAATTGGGTATTTATAAACTCACAACAAAATTTAGAAACTCTTTAGCATGGGTGTTTTTTGGTGGTTGTAGATGTGTAACAGATTTTGGGGGTTGAAAGTTAGAAAAAGTGTGGGTTTTTTTCAATTTTTTCATCATATTTTTTTTTTTTACATATATATATATATAGTAAATTACATGATATGATGAAAATCATGGTATCTTTAGAAAGTCCATTTAATGGCGAGAAAAACGGTACATAATATGTGTGGGTACAGTAAATGAGTAAGAGGAAAATTACAGCTAAACACAAACACAGCAGAAATGTAAAAATAGCCCTGGTCCTTAAAGGTAAGAAAATTGAATAATGATCTGGTCACTAAGGGGTTAAGCTGCAAATATCTCCCTGCACCCTTTCTATATCATGCAGCAGGAACAGTAAAAAAAGTTATTTTTTAAATGAATAGTGTTTCTGGCCAGTTTGAAATGACTGCCAAGTTCAGCCCACTGATGACATCATGATCTGGGCTGCATATGGCATCCAATCACAAAAAGCTCACTAGTTGAATTCAACAGACTTTCAATGCTATTCAGCATAGTGCCTAGGTGCAGCCCAGATTGTGATGTCATCAGTGGGCTGAGCATGGCAGACATTCCAAACTGGCCAGAAACAATATTCCATTTAAAATAACTTTTTTACGGACCCTGCTGCATGATATAAAAAGGTTGCAGGAGGCTATTTGCAGCTTAAAGGGACAGTCTAGTCCAAAAAAAAACTTTCATGATTCAGATAGGGCATGTAACAATTTTCCAATTTACTTTTATCACCAATTTTTCTTCGTTCTCTTTGTATTCTTAGTTGAAAGCTTAACTTAGGAGGTTCATATCCTAATTTCTTAGACCTTGAAGGCCGCCTCTTAAGAATGCATTTTAACAGGTTTTTCACCACTAGAGGGTGTTAGTTCATGTTTTTCATATAGATAACACTGTGCTCGTGCACGTGAAGTTACCTGGGAGCCATCACTGATTGGCCTAAACTGCAAGTCTGTCAAAAGAACAAATAAAGGGGCAGTCTGCAGAGGCTTAGATACACGATAATCACAGAGGTAAAAAATATATAAATATAACTGTGTTGGTTGTGCAAAACTAGGGAATGGGTAAACAAGGGATTATCTATCCTAAAACAATAACAATTCTGGTGTAGACTGTCCCTTTAATCTAAGGTAAGATTTTAAGATGACTAAGGTGTAGACTGTCCCTTTAACTTGTGTTTTCACTTTTATTAAATCTATCTCCAAGTAAGCTTGGTAGATTTTTTTTAAAGGGAAACTAAACCCAAATTTTTTCTTTCTTGATATCGGATAGAGCATGCAATTTTAAGCAACTTTCTCATTTACTATTATCATTTTTTCTTAGTTTTTCTTACTATCTATAATTAAAAAGAACGAATATGGGGCGGAGCTAATAGCCAAAGAGAATGGACGTGTTTTATTAGAGCTCCACAAAAAAAGCAACAAACATACTAGAATTTTATAGTTATCGGCATAAACTGCAGTTAAGGGACTAATGTCTGATGATCCTTATCAGTCTCCTGACCTTTCTGAAGCCTTTTGTGTTTATATCAAGCCTGAGACGGAACTTCAATTTGGAGGCCTATTGAGCCATGCTGTCATGGGCAGTGATGGCCGCGTAACTTTGAGTAATTGGTGAAAGCTGCCTCAAGGATTGTGCCTGTCGGCTGCTCTTACATATAATATACTTAAGCTGAGGCCCTCATAGCGATCATGGAGGATTTCCACGCGGCCATCCTGGCCCTCTTTGAGGACCACATCCGGAAGCTAATAAGCAGAATGGACCGGCTTATAGTAACCCTCAGCCCCAGAGGTATGGAGATCTCAGATAGTGACTCACGCGCAGAAGAACGGAGAGCGGACCTCAGCGTGCAGCTGACTCATGTGCCGATGAACCCCGGTCAGTTTCTCTCACCCACCATAGTCGCTGGCCTTCCAGTCGCTGACCAAGAAGTCGGGAGCTGCTGGCATATCGCGCCCGCTGTTGATCTGGTGGATGCGGCCGGTCCGCTGGAGACAGGAGCGGGCTGTTCAGAAAGTGCAGTGGAAGTAGTCCCGACGGTTCCTACAGAGGTTACAGCGAGGAGTATACCTGGCCCTCAGATATGCAGTTTCGGACTGGAGAATTGACTGGAGCAACCTGTATTGCTGCACTGCTCTGAAGACCCTATCTATGTAGGAAAGCCTTCAAGTAAAGAAGTATACACGGAGACAGGTATAATACATACAATGGGTCACCCTAATCCTACTAACTGGAAGGCCTTGGAGTCACGCACTGTTTGGAGCTCCCGGTGGAGGTTTTCACGTGGCAGGACTCTCCTTGTGGCATCTTGTATATTAACAATCCCCTTTACTGTGTGTGGAGTGGGGTGAACTTTGATTACATGGCATTGCTGACTATGGACACTTCACTCCCCGCAATTGTACTGATCTCAAATCCCTATAACAATTATATTTGGGGTGATGTGTAGACTTCCCGCCTGTAACCCTAGTATCAATATTTCCATGTTTCACCGTCTATATTAGCCTGAATATCCATAGCTAGGTTGCGAATCCCTATGTAACAACATATGTACATTTTCTCATAGTTCAGTTATTTATGACGGCCCTAGGGGCTGAGACATAGATTTGCAACGTGGTTCCCTATCTGCTCCACTCTGGATAGTAGCTTACTTCATTTGCAGTACTACAGCTGCCTATGCTTTTCATTTGTGGAACTCTAACCAGGTTTCTAATAAATGTTTAAAGCTTATCATTTAACTTAAAAACCATCCTCCATCCCTCACCCCTTCCCTCCCTCCTTCATCTCTCCCTTCCCTCTTTCCCCCCCTCCCTCCCTTCTCTACCCCCCTCCCTCCCTTCTCTACCCACCCTCCCTCCCCTCTCTACTCCCCCTCCTTCCCCTCTCTACCCCCCCTCCCCTCCCTCTCTATCCCCCTCCCCTCCCTCTCTATCCCCCTCCCCTCCCTCTCTACCCCTCCCCTCTCTACCCCCCTCCCTTCCCTCTCTACCCCCCATCCCTCCCTCTTTGCCTCCCCTCCCTTCCCTCTTTACCCCCCCCCCCTTTCCCCCCTCCCTTCCCTCTTTTCCCCCTCCCTTCCCTCTCTCTTCCCTCCCTTCCCTCCCCCCCCTCCCTTCCCTCTTCCCCCCTCCCTTCCCTCTTCCCCCCTCCCTTCCCTCTTTCCCTCCCTCCCCTCTTTCCCCCCCTTCCTCACCCCTTTCCTCACTCATCCCTCCCTCTTTCCCCCTCCCTCTTTTTCCTTCCCTCCTCTTTTTCCCCTTCTTTCCCCCCTCCCTCTTCCTTGCCCCTTACCCCTCTCCCCTCTTTTCCCCCTTTCCTTCTCCCCCCTTCCCTCTTTTCCCTCCCTCTTCCCCTCCTTCTTTTTCCCGCTCCCTCCTTCCTACCCCTTCCCACCTTCTCTTTCCACTGCCTTCCCCCCCTTTCTCTCTCCTCTTCCCCTCCCCCCTTTTTTAATCGTGTGGGAAGGGATAAATACCTTATCCTCCGCACCCCTTTTTGGCAGAGTTAGGTTAGGCCCTGTCCGCAGAGTCCTTACCGTATCCTGAACCTATATGAGTGTGAAAGAAAGGCTCTCCGGATGTTTACAATAAATAGATTTGTTAGGATTGTTTTATGTGTCTAATGTCTACAGAATGTTTGCTATCATAATCTTAATACTGATGTTAGCCTGTTTATAAGTTTGACATATGTGTCAGAACTGCTGATATGATGATCAAGGTTCGAAGATTTAGAGCGATTAATATATGTGATTCCCATGTATTTTCTCAAGATAGATTACTCATCTCCCTGAGCTTGCAACCTTAGATACATAGTCTTACTCATCTTATGCTAGCTGTTCTAAGATGCATAGCTACATTTACTTCCCTACTATTATATAGAGTTACGTGAGAAGCAGTCACTACAGTTTTATTTTTCAGACACAGAGTGGAGAACTTGTGTATTTTCTTACGTTCAATGTTTGTGTCTAACCATGTTTGCAGTAGTAGCAGAAGCCCATATCAATATAGCACCTCTACTAGTTTCCGAGTTGGCTATATCACATTAACTAAGAGTAACTTAAGTGCACTGCTGTGCTTCTATATTTTGAAAATATTTACAGATTCCCAACTTTATCGCTATTTCATATGCAGTGACACTAGACTCTTTGAAATTAGCTTTGTTTTTGGGTCCTTAGTGACGGACTAAGGTTTTTGGTCCCTTAAGTGGACCTGTTTGCTTAGAGGACATTACGATCCAACAAACTCAAAAAATGAGGTAACCAGAATATCATACCCTGTTGGTTTGATGCGTGTTGATGTTCCCACATGATGTAATGTATTTGCTTGGTATGTGTTTATTCCTACAGGATGTGTATAAATTGTATCTTTTCCGATATGACTGTATTGTAAAAGCTAATTTTACCTCAATAAAAAATTATATTAAAAAAAAAAAAAAAAAAAAAAAAGAACGAATATAAAGCTTAGGAGCCAGTCCAATTTAGGTACAGTCATAAATGTGTAAATGCACGGAATTGGATATACAGTTCCAGATTTCTTCTGTGAAGATGTCCTTAAAGAAAAGGAAAATCAAACAAAAGTGAAGTTTTGTATAGAATTCCAAAACAAGCAGGTGAATGAAATTGTACTCATAGCCCAGAGCTATGACTTAGCTCTTAGTGTAAAAAGCTCATATAAAACCTCTTGAGTAGGTAAGGATCAATAGTACTCCAATGTAATATAAAAAGTATTTATTAATACAATAAAATCACTCAGGTATGACAAATTGGTATTCAGAACAAAAGCGTATTTTATCAGCAAAAAATGCCAAATATATCAAGCGTTTGCTAAGAGCGGATCAATGTTCAGCAAAGACTCACAACCCTCCCAGTGACGTAGGAGTCCTTACAACCAATCGTCTCCGACGTATGTTTCACCGGACCGTCTCCAGCTTTGTCTAGGAAGATGCAGCTGTGCCAGTAATGGCTGGAGGAATAAAAGGACATTACTGGCACAGCAGCGTCATCCTTGACAAAGCCGGTGGCGGTCCGGTGAAATATACGTTGGAGACGATTGGTTGTAAGGACTCCTTTGTCACTGGGAGGGTTGTGACACAAATTAAAGGGGAGACAATTTTTGAATAAACTGTCCCTTTAAACTGAATAGGGAAATAAGATGAGTGTTTATGAAGCTCACTCCCTTAGCTGTCCCGGGACAGACATACTGATTTGCTGCTTAGAAGTACTTTACAATGGGATGTGGCTACTGAGGAACTTTTGAGGTAAAATATCTTTCTTTTTTACATAGAGATGTTCAGGTTTTCTAGTCAGCTTTTTACAGTTATGATGCATCACTTTCAAGTGTTTCAACATTTGGGTATCATGGCCCTTTTTGTTTTCAGTTTTGTTGTTTTTTTTTGTAGGCCACATTCTGGTTATATATTTCTAGAAAATATTAATAATGGTTTTGGTTTATGTGATCTGATCTCAATTTATTCTTATATACCATATACTATGTAAATAGTGGGATTTTTTAAATATGATTTCCATCAGGTTATTCCTTTATACCCTTATACCACTATTGTGAAGCCTGAAGTGGATTAGTAATGTAATTACCTCTAGGTCTTTCTTGTATGCCCATAAAACTATTCTGAAGGCTGCATGGGTGGATATGCCCACAGACAATTTTTTATGCCCATAAAACATTCTAAAGATTGAACAGCTGATTTGAGGTGCTTGCCTCCATGCTGTTCCTATGCTCAGAAGGCTCAATATGATGCTAGGGTTGCCAGCTGTCCAGTAAACTCTTCACAGAAATAATGGACAGTTAAATGTCCAGTATTTTAAACAGCATTTTGATAAATAATACATTTATTGAGTAAAGTAATCAACAGTATCTGCCCGTGTTAAGTAGGGAGGGATGGTTACTTGTAAAATGAGACGTATGCCTCTACGTTGTTTTTCTTCTTCTAGTAGTTTGTTTCCATTTTTTAATGTGCCTCTCTGATTAAACACTGGCCCCACCTTGCCCCCCCCCCCCCCAGCAAAATTTGTCTAGAACCGCCACTGGCCTCAGCCATAAAAATACTGGCTGGGTGGCAAACCTATTAATTGGCTGAAAATTGCACATGGCAAGATTTTTAAAGGGACATTATACACTCATCTTTGCATAAATGTTTTATAGATGATCTATTTATATAGCCCATAAAGTTTTTTTTTTTTTTTTTAAATGAATAGTTTTGCTTATTTTTAAATAACATTGCTCTGATTTTCAGACTCCTAACCAAGCCCCAAAGTTTTATGAGAATATCGTCAGCTACCTTCTCCAGCTTGCTCCTGTTTGTGTAAAGGGTCTTTTCATATGTGAAAGAATGGGGGGAGGGGGGGAGTGTCTTTTATTTCCCACTTGCAGTGGGCTTTCCAGCTACCTTTTCAACAGAGCTATACTGAGAACTTCTAAGTAAGTTTTTAAACAGTTTTTATACTGGATTTTTTTTTTATCAGTATCTGTGCATCTTATTCTTTATAGTAGTGTCTATTACATGCAGTTATATGAAAATGAGTGTATAGGTCAGTTTTGTGAGCGGCTCAGCAGTGAAACAGTTAATAAAGGAACCACACCTTGCAGTCTGCAGTCTGTAGTGCAATGATGGCTAATCTTGGCACCACAGATGTTTTGAAACTACATTTCCTATGATGCTTAGGCATTTTGCAGTCTAGTTGAGCATCATGGGAAATGTAGTTCCGAAACATCAGGGGTGCCAAGGTTAGCCATCACTGGGTTAGTGTTTTCTAATTGCTCTAATTAACTATTTCATTGCTGGGCCGCTCACAAAACTGGCCCTAGAGGGAAATCTGGGAACATTGGCTGTGAATGCCCCATGCACCAGCATTCAAACGCCTCACCTTCTCAGAGAGTCAGCAGTGGCTCGTATGACACAAATTAAGTTACCACTGATGCAATAGCCACCTCTCTGAGCAGTCATGGTGTTTGACCCCTGATCCGCTAGTCACATACAGCATATGTGCGTATGCCTCTGAAACCGTAATAACTTTTACTAGAAGCATTTTTACTAATAGCAGCATATTGCAAAAATGCTTGTTTTTAATGTATATTTATGCATATTTCAGTTTTGACCTGTCTGTTCCTTTTACAATGTCTACTGATAAGTAAGAATCATTTAATCAACCTACATTGTTGTATAATAGAAGTCAATTATATTTAATTACACTGTTATTTTACTGCTTGTAACATTAAAAAAAAATATGTGCCTGTATTATATTTTAAGCCTGGAACCTGAAGTTTTTCTTTCATGATTCACATAGATTATAGAAGAAAATTTTAATTAAAGATTTCAATATACTTTGCTTTGTTCTTTTGTTATTCGTTGTTGAAGAGGTATCTGGAGCACTACATTATAGGTAATAGTGCTGCCATAAAGTGCTCTTGCTAATGTATTACATTGTTGCAAAACTGCTGTCGTATAGTGATGCAGACACATGCACACTCCTGAGCTGACATCCCTGCTTTTTAACAAACGATAACAAGAACATTTGATAATAGAAGTAAATTGGAAAGTAGTTAAAAATTGTCTGTTCAATCTGAATCGTGAAAGAAAAATGTGGGATTTTATATCTCTTTAATGTATTAAGTAGCTCCTTAATATAAAAAATAGATAATACTTTTAACAAGCTTAAACATAAATCTTTTACTTGTGACATTTAAGAAAGATATCAATGCTTGTTCAATATTAAATTATTACTGCAAACCGCACAATCTCTGCAGGGCAAAATGTTTATTACCGTTAAGCCATGTCATTGTGTTTTTTTTTTAATATCTCTTCTCACCAGGGCAGGATTAACACCTCTGGTGCCTTAGACCCAGGCTGAATATCTTCCCACGGGTCTTTTTAATATTTAACGTTTATTGAATTTCTGAGAGAAAAAAAATACAGATTCAGCAAAACAGATATATATTGTACTTAAAGTGAAACACTAGAATTTACCAGTGCAACAAAACAAGAGAAGTTTCATTCATGAAGTATAAAATACTTCATGCTGAAAGTTCCTTTATTTGTCTGCAGTGTTCGCCGCTCTGAGCTCCTCAGGCAGCCCACGGCAGAACGCTATTTTGCAGTGAGGTGATCTTAGCCAACAACATGCTAGCTATCTGGCATAATGCCAGCTGGCCTACATGGATATTGGCTAAGAAGTGGAAACGTAACCTCATTAAAAAAAAGCATTCTGCTGAGGGCGGCCTGAGGTGTTCAGCACGGCGAACGCTTCTGAAAAATAGGATTTGATTTACTATCACTTTAAACTAGAAAGATACATGTACAGATAATGTACATATTTATATATCAAAAAAGAGATGATACTAGACAAAAAAAAATATATAGCTAATCGATTCCTTATTATTGCATAGAATAACAATTAAAAGGACATTGTACTGTAATTTCCCCCCGTAATGTACTCCCATTGGTCCATTTTACCTGCTGGAGAGTATTTAATTGTTTGCAAACAGCTACTTCACCTTTTTGTGTTTTGAAATAGCTACTTTTTCTCTGTAGAAAAGATATGTAAATAGGAGACAACAGCACTAATTAATTTCCCAGAGGAGGGTATGAGGGTGAGAAAGATTTTTGTATGTGAAATAGCTGCTTGTGTTTAATTAACCCCAACCATAATTAGCATTTTAATACTTTTTTTTTACTTTCCTTTTCTTTTCCTCCCTTATTTGTTCTCTTTCGCTCTCCTCTTTGTGTCTTTCTCCTGACCTCTCTTTCCTCTCTCTCTAGTTTCTCTCCATTCTATTTCTTTTCTTTTTCTTTCCCTATTCTACTCATCTTCCTGTCCCACACTCTTTTTCTTTTTTATCACTACCTTTTTTCTTTCACATTGCTCTCAGTTCCCATCCCTGCACCTTATGGTTTGCTTTTTTGTATTTTTTACTAGATTTTGAAGTTATATATTTTTTTCATTCAAAGGTTTTTTGTCTTCTTTAGTTGCGGCTCTTCATATTGATTTTTGAATAGCTTTGAAATATACAAGAAAATCTGCTTTGCATTATCTTCCAAATTGAATCATTTGGAAGGGGGACAAAGAACAAAACTCCTAACTATATATTCTCCAACTCAACCCACAGCCAATCAAACCCCACACACAGAACACCCATAACATTATTCCAAATGTCACAGCTCCACCCACAAAACCCATGGCTCCACTCACTCATTTCTCTTGCGCAGTCTACACTTCACATTACCGGAGGCCTCCAGGAAATGTTGCAATGTATGAAAACACAGAGGATCTAAAAGTCTGTAAATCTGGACGAGTGTAACTGTGAATTAAGTTTAAGAGGCCTATTTATCAAAGGTCTGTCGGACCTGATCCGACAGTGCGGATCAGGTCCGACAGACCTTGCTGAATGCGGAGAGCAATTCTCCGTATTCAGCATTGCACCAGCAGCTCTTGTGAGCTGCTGGTGCAACGCCGTCCCCTGCAGATTCACGGCCAATTGGTCGCTAGCAGGGGGTGTCAATCAACCCAATTGTACTCGATCGGGTTGAAATATGGACCCTCAAGTTCCATTCGGAGCTTGATAAATGGGCCTCTAAGTGACCACAAGTGTTCACACTTACAGTACAACTCCAAAAATTCGGACTCCAGAAATCCGGACAACCTGAGAATCCGGACTCTGGAGTGATTACAACTTCCGGGGGTTGGTTTGTCACTGCGCATGTGCAAATTGGCATTCAGAGCTGCAACAAGCAACGGCACACGAAGGCAGTGAGAAATCTGAGCTCCACAACTGCGCACTACAGTTTGCCATACATGACCGGTACCTGTGCAGGTATTTACCATCTTTACACTGCACAGTACTGTTATACCTCTATATACTGTAATATATTGTACAGTAGTGTACTGTACCAATGTTTCCTAAAGTGGATAAGGGTTCTAAACAGAAGCAGAGGAGAAACACTCTGAAATCACTGGGCAAAGCAGAAGCACCATCCACAAGCGGTTCACCGGGCGCAGCAGATGCTAGCGCTCCGTGAACAAGCAGTTCAGCATGTGCCAAAGAAATACCTGTAACGGAAAGGAATGTACATTGGAAGGTGCAGTACTCTATTTTAATAAACAAGGTGATCTGTACAGTATTTATTTATAATAAAAAACATTAGCACGTCTTCTTTTTTATTTACAGGTATTTTATCAGCAATGTCCGAGAATCCGGAAAATCCGAAAATACGGACCAGGCAAATCCCCAAGCAGTCCGGATTTTCGGAGTTGTACTGTATTTTGCATCCACATTTAGAAACCACAGCTTACAGACACTGTATTAAATGGCCTTACTGAGGTGACAGCGCTAGATCTGGATAGAAACTCTTCTTCAGTAAAAAATGTTTTATATTGTGACACTTTGTAATGTCTTTCCACATTTTGTTTTTTTTCCTGGTGGTGATTCTTGAGCATTACTGTGTATCAAAATAATCATCCAGGTGTTGCTAAGGAGACAGTGAGCTCTGTAATTGTGCATGACCTCATTACTATTAATCACCATGTACACACAAAGAAGAGTCTCCATCTCACATGTGACTAAGGAGATGCCAGACTACAGCAGGTGACTTTGTGGGAAAACAGTGAATGTGCTTTCAGAAAAACAAATGGGAATCAGTTCACTGTCATAGGACTGAACTCTTTTTTGATCTATGATCTCATTCCAGAACATATTTTTCCAAGTAGTATACTTTAATATAGTAAAGACAATTGACAATAAAGGGACATTATAGTATTTTTTTAAATTATATATAGTATATATCAGCAATAAAGCAAAAAAATATAATATACATTTGTTTAAAATGATTTCAAAGCATTTTAAACAGTTTGTTCAAAGACAAACCTGGTGAATATATTTCTCATTTGATTGTGACATAAGGGCTATAAGTATACACTGTTCCGAGCAATTACTGTGTAGTATGTAGCCTTATCAAGCAATTTGCAGCATACCTAAGTACAGAATTTAAGCTCCAGGGGCCGAATTATCAGGGTCCGAATGGAGCTTGAAGCCCCTGTTTCTGCGCGAGCCTTCAGGCTCGCCGGAAACAGTAGCTATGAAGCAGCAGTCTAAAGAGGTCTATGAAGCAGTGGTCAAACGATCGGGCTGATTGACACCCCCTGCTAGCGGCCAATTGGTCGTGAATCTGCAGGGGATGGCATTGCACAAGCAGATCACAAGAACTGCTTTTGCAATGATAAATGCAGACAGGGTATGCTGTTGGCATTCATCAATGTAGGGTGGACATGATACGCTACATCGTATCATGTCCGTCCGCACTTTAATAAATCGGCCCCCTAGTCTCTTCTCAAGAATGAGAAACAAGCAAAATAAATAATGACTGTGTATTGTTCTATATTGTTGTGTTGTTATAAGTTTATTCATGAAATATTTTATGGCCAATTACATTTTAAGTTTAATATCCCTTTAATGCATTTAAGGTCCATGTAACTGTTAATGTATTTTACTATTTAAAGGGACAGTCAACACTACAATTATTATTGTTTAAAAAGACTACCCATTCCCCAGCTTTGCACAACCAACATTGTTATATTAATATACTTTATAACATGTAAACCTCTAAATTTCTGCCTGTTTCTAAGTCACTATAGACAGCCTCTTATCACATGCTTTTTTAATTGGTCCATATAGATAACATTGTGCTCATGCCCCTGGGTTGTGGATGACACTGCATTTATTGGATAAAATGCAAGTCAATAAATAATAAATAAATAGCCATGTGATATGGGGGCTTTTAAAAGAAGCTTAGATTCAAGGTAACCACAGAAGTTTTTAAAGGTATATTAATATTACATCTTTCCAGCGTTTTTTTTAACACAGCTAAAGAAAATGGTATTCAGAAAAGAGAAGTTCACAGATGCAATTCAAATAAAAATAATTCCTGCACTCACCAAACAATAATTAAAAACATACCCTTAAATTAGTTTTTTATGTAAATACATAAGTTACTTAATTTCTCGACTGTAGTCATTAATTGCACTGCTAGTAGCTTAGTACAGGAATTATTTGTATTAAAATGGTTAGAAAGAAATAAGGTACATTAGATGATAGTAAAGAGTCTGTAAGATAGATGAAAAGGTGCTAACAAATAAAAATTACCAGCAGGTTGGGAGTCCTTTTTGTTGGACCCTTGACAAACTTGACAAACATCCCCATTTACCAAGATCTAGTTTTTATGGATGTGTTACCTATTTAGTGTTATCTTAAGGTGCTGAAATGATCAAAACCTTTCTATAGGTGAAAAAAACCATCAAAAGGATAAACATAAGTAATATATAAAAGGGTGCCTGGCACTGCAAACTAACTGCAAGATTACAAGTCTTGCGTTAGCCTTAAAAAGCAGCGTTGAGAGGTCCCAACGCTGCTTTTTAATGCCTGCTGGTATTACGAGTCTTGAAGGTACAGGTGTACCACTCACTTTTTCGGCCAGACTCGAAAATACCTCAAATCCACTTACGTAAATTGCGTATCCTATTTTTTCAATGGGACTTGCATAGCGCCGGTATTACGAGTCTGACCAAAAGTGAGCGGTAGACCCTCTCCTGTCAAGCCTGGTACCGCATTTTAAAGTCAGTAGATAAGAGTTTTACACTACAACGCCGTAGCATAAAACTTCTAACTAAAGTGCTAAAAAGTTCACTAACACCCATAAACTACCTATTAACCCCTAAACCGAGCCCCCCCCCCCCCACATCGCAAACACTAAAATAAATTTTTAACCCCTAATCTGCCGAACCGGACATTGCGGCCACTATAATAAATATATTAACCCCTAAACCGCCGCACTCCCGCCTCGCAAACACTAGTTACATTTTATTAACCCCTAATCTGCCGTCCCTAAAATCGCTGACACCTACCTACATTTATTAACCCCTAATCTGCCGCCCCCAACGTCGCCGCCACTATATTAAATTTATTAACCCCTAAATATAAGTCTAACCCTAACCCTAACACCCCCCTAACTTAAATATAATTTAAATAAATCTAAATAAAATAACTACAATTAACTAAATTATTCCTATTTAAAACTAAATACTTACCTATAAAATAAACCCTAAGCTAGCTACAATATAACTAATAGTTACATTTTAATTTTACAGGCAACTTTGTATTTATTTTAACTAGGTAGTTATTAAATAGTTAATAACTATTTAATAACTATTCTACCTAGTTAAAATAAATACAAAGTTGCCTGTAAAATAAAAATAAAAACCTATGCTAGCTACAATGTAACTATTGTAGCTATCTTAGGGTTTATTTTATAGGTAAGTATTTAGTTTTAAATAGGAATAATTTAGTTAATGATAGTAATATTTATTTAGATTTATTTAAATTATATTTAAGTTAGGGGGTGTTAGGGTTAGGGTTAGACTTAGGTTTAGGGGTTAATAACTTTATTATAGTGGTGGCGACGTGGGCGGCAGATTAGGGGTTAATACATTTAGTTAGGTTGTGGCAACATTGGGGGCGGCAGATTAGGGGTTAATAAATATAATGTAGGTGTCGGCGATGTTGGGGGCAGCAGATTAGGGGTTCATAAGTATAATGTAGGTAGTTGCGGTGTCTGGAACGGCAGATTAGGGGTTAATAATATAATGCAGGTGTCAGGCTATGTCGGGGGCGGCAGATTAGGGGTTAATAAGTGTAAGATTAAGGGTGTTTAGACTCGGGTTCATGTTAGGGTGTTAGGTGTAGACATACAATGTATTTCCCCATAGGAATCAATGGGGCTGCGTTAGGAGCTTTACACTGCTTTTTTGCAGGTGTTAGGTTTTTTTTCAGCCGGCTCTCCCCCATTGATTGCTATGGGGAAATCGTGCACAAGCACGTTTTACCAGCTCACCGCTAATGTAAGCAGCGCTGGTATTGAGGTGAGATGTGGAGCTAAATTTTGCTCTTCGCTCACTTTTTTGCGGCTAACGCCTGGTTTGTAAAAACCCGTAATACGAGCGCTGTCTGTAGGTGAGCGGTGAGCATAAACTGCTCGTTAGCACCGTACACCATTACCGACAAAACTCGTAATATAGGCGTAAGAAAACTAAACTGAACAGTGACAGTAACATACTTTGACCATTTCATAATATCCCACAGAAGTAGTTTCAGTTTTCAATTACTTGTCTAGCTTTAAAATAAAGTTACTTTTGTACTGGAAAATATATATGTGCAAAATAACTCCAGCTTACAGACGGAGGCTTTTTTAAATGTAAATAAAATAAAAAATGAATAATAGAATGATGGCTTTTAATGAGAATGCTCAGCCCCAATAAGGGGCCTTGTACAATTCAATCAGCAAAAAGTCCTATTTGATCTCTCTAGAATCTCAACTTTCATGAATTCCTGTGTTGTTAATTAAAGCAAATTAATTGATTAATTCTTTATTGAATGAGATGTACAGAAGACTATAGAGGGCGCGATCCGATATAGATCGTAGTTTGCAGCGCAAGCGAGGGAACCCGCGTCGCCCGCAGTTTCAGCTCGCAACTCGAGCTATCCCATATACGGCGCCGTCAGATGCTAACGTGCCGTAAGTCGGATAAACCAGCGATGTCCAGAAATCTGCGCAAGTACAAATTTCTGGCGTCGCCAGTGACTTACGGCACGTTAGAAACTGCCGGCGCCTACAAAACCTGACTAAAGTCTAAATCACCCGCACTGTCTAACACGCCTCCCTAACATAGCCCGACACGTCTAACCCTCTATCCGCTATCCCCCCTCTCTATCCTAACAATAAAATATGTATTAACCCCTAAACCACCGCTACCTAATAAAGTTATTAACCCCTAAACCGCCGCCAGCTATATTAAATCTATAACCCCCTAAAGTGAGCCCCTAACACCGCCGCCATCTACCTTACCTACCCCCTAAAGTGAGCCCCTACCCCGCCGCTATCTATTTTAAAATTATTAACCCCTAATCTAATCCCCCTACCCCGCTGCCATCTATATTAAATTATTTAACCCCTAAAATACTAAACTATCCCTACCACTAAACCTAAGTCTAACCCTACAAATAGCCCTGAAAAGGGCTTTTTGCGTGGCATTGCCCCAAAGTAACAGCTCTTTTGCCAGCCCTTAAAAGGGCTTTTTGCGGGGCATGCCCCAAAGAATTCAGCTCTTTTGCCAGCCCTTAAAAGGGCTTTTGGCGGGGCTTTGTCACAAAGTAAACTGCTCTTTTGCCTACAATCTACATCCCCCTACACCGCGGCCACCTATAATAAATGTATTAACCCCCAATCTAATCCCCCTACACCGCCGCCAGCTATATTAACTATATTAACCCTAATTATATTAGGGTTAATATAGTTAATATAGTTATTATATTATATATATATATATATATATATATATATATTAAGTATAATAACCCTATAATAACCCTATCTAACTCTAACATCCTAACTAAACTCTTATTAAAATAAATCGAATATTAATATTATAAACTAAAATATTCCTATTTAAATCTAAATACTTACCTATAAAATAAACTCTAAGATAGCTACAATATAATTAATAATTACACTGTAGCTATGTTAGGGTTTATATTTATTTTACAGGTAAATTGTTAATTATTTTAACTAGGTATAATAGCTATTAAATAGTTATTACCTATTTAATAGCTACCTAGTTAAAATAATTACCCAATTACCTGTAAATTAAATCCTAACCTAAGTTACAAATATACCTACACTATCAATAAATCTAAAAATACAATTAAATAAACTAAATTAAATTACAAAAAAACCCCCACTAAATTACAAAAAATAAAAAAAGATTACAAGATTTTTAAGCTAATTACACCTATTCTAAGCCCCCTAATAAAATAATAAACCCCCAAAATAAAAAAAATTCCCTACCCTATTCTAAATTAAAAATAGTTCAAAGCTCTTTTATCTTACCAGCCCTTAAAAGGGCCTTTTGTGGGGGCATGCCCCAAAGAAAACTGCTCTTTTGCCTGAAAAAAAAACACAATACCACCCCCCAACATTACAACCCACCACCCACATACCCCTAATCTAACCCAAACCCCCCTTAAATAAACCTAACACTACCCCCCTGAAGATCTCCCTACCTTGTATTCACCCCGCCGGGCAGAACTCTTCATCCGATCCGGGCGATGTCCAATCAAGCGGCAAAGAAGAATTCTTCATCCTGGTGATGTCTTTCTCCAAGCGGCAGCAAAGTCTTCTTCCATCGGGCAGCATCTTCCATTAAGCGGCATCTTCAATCTTCATTCTTCGCTGATCCAACGCGGAGCATCCATCCCAGCCGACGACTGAACGACGAATGAGGTACCTTTAAATGACGTCATCCAAGATGGCGTCCGTCGAATTCCGATTGGCTGATAGGATTCTATCAGCCAATCGGAATTAAGGTAGAAAAATCTGATTGGCTGATTGAATCAGCCAATCAGATTCAAGTTCAATCCGATTGGCTGAAACTTTGGGGCAAAGCCCCGCAAAAGGCCCTTTTAAGGGCTGGTAATAGAGTTTATTACTTTATGGATATTAGATTAGGGGTTAATAATATTAATATAGCTGGCGGCGGTGTAAGGGGTCAGATTAGGGGATAGATCAGTTAGATGGTGGCGGTTTTAGGGGCTCACAGTAGAGGATAGATCAGTTAGATGGTGGAGGTTTTAGGGGCTCACAGTAGAGGATAGATCAGTTAGATGGTGGCGGTTTTAGGGGCTCACAGTAGGGGGTTAGTTTATGTAGATGGTGGCGGTTTAGGGGTTAAATTCTTTAATAGGGATTGAGGCGGGGGATCGCGGTTGACAGCTAGATAGACATTGCGCATGCGTTAGGTGTTAGGTTTATTTAGCAGCCAGTTTAGGGAGTTACAGGGCTCCAATACTCAGCGTAAGGCTTCTTACGGCTGCTTTTTGTGGCGAGGTGAAAATGGAGTAAGATTTCTCTATTTTCGCCACGTAAGTCCTTACGCTGTATATTGGATACCAAACTGCGCGGGTTTGGTATACCTGCCTATGGCCCAAAAAACTACGGGCGACGGCAGAAATATACACGCGTAACTTCTAGGTTACGCCGTATATAGGATACCAAACCCGCGCAAATATTTTTATCGGATCGACCCCAGACTTGGCAAAACTAGAGGGACTGTAAAGGGTATTTAGTGAATTCTGTCCAGCCTTTTGCATTCTCTTATCAAAGACAGTGCTACATGAAATATGGTGAATAGTTTTCAAACTAAAAATGTGGCTGTTATATCCTTAGATTGACAGCTTGTGAGGGATAAAATTATTTCTAGATTACTGTAAACATCTCTCTTTCTTATGTACTAGTACTACAAATCCTGTGGGACCTTGTGTATGTATCAGAACATAGTTTGCTGTCTATCTTCTTCTGTCGCTTTCTCTCAATTTTTTTTGATATTGTGTCTAAATAGCGTTCTTTAAATGCATCAAAACAAGTAGACGTGTAAAGTAGAACAACAAAGATGCCCAAAAAACTGAGAGAAATGGTACAAAGGATTTTATATTCTGACACTATTACTTACTCATTTTTGATCAGTACATAGAAAGCCTACGAATCTTGGCAGGTGCATTATATAAGTGATTAATGATCACAGTTCTACACCTTAGTGACTTTCCATCTAACATTAATAAAATAAATACAAATAAAATAAATAAATAAATAAATAAATATATATATATATATATAATAATGATTGTTGCATGCTGCATGATTTTCTCTGCTATTTTTTAAACAAGCTCAATAAATCAGACTTGTCATAATCTTGTTTTTCTAGAACTCCCACTGCATAAATATCACCAAGCAACCACATGCAAAGCCAAAGGGTACTTGGTTTTATTCAAATGATCTCTGGCTTGATTGCAATCTCTATGAATTAATCATAAATATAGTAATATATAGATGTAAACATGATACCTCAGTATAAAGGATGGTGATATCTCTATTCCAGGTGTGGTAAATGTACAGAAATGTCAAGCCATGCAGTCAGATAATGTAACAGCATATGTAGAGTTCCTTTCAAGAACAGATTATAGATAAGCATTCTGTGAAACCAAGGCCAAAGATACCCAATATATTTCTATTTACACATTATTATATTTATTACTTTTGGGTATTGGTAGAACTTTCAATGTAAGAATGGATATGGTTAAAAAAAGTTTAAATCAGTATATTATATTCAATTAAAAATGCTCAGACACAATGCTCTTTTATTTAGCTATTTTAAAGGGACATGAAAGTAAAAAGTAAAACTTCAATGATTTTGACAGAACATTAAAATATAAACAATTTTTTTTACAATTTACTTTTATTATCAAATGTACTTCTTTCTCTTGGTACATTTGTTGAAAAGCAATACATAAAGTAATACATGTTAAACCAGATTTGTATATAGTGAAATGCCAACAGAATATTTTTTTTATAGTTTGAAGGTGAATAAATGGGACATACTAGTAATTGGTTTAAGGAATGGGTAGTCTGGGTACAGAGACGGGCATTAACAGGGACAGAATATAGTGTGGAATTTAGGTGTTCCTGGACTGAGTAAAAGCATTTCTGAGTGACATTTGGGTGGTCCTAATTTTATACAAAGCCAGGAAATAAATGTGGAGAGCATTGACAAGAGGGACCGTGGGAAGTTTCTCACAAAATGTGGGATGGTTGGGAAATCTGCATGCTTCTTATAGCTCTTATAATTGTGCAAGATGGTGAGACATGTACATAGCTCTAATACTGGACAAGTTAAATGGGAAATAATGTAATAATATATTTCCCATCATGCCACATAAGATGAACAGTGCTAAGTTCATGTCCGCATGGGCCAGATTAGCATGCCCTTAATAGTTTTGATTGGTGACTCTGTAGCTCTATTGAGGTACAATACTCTGCTTCTTACAAACCATTTTCAATGTTCTGGTCAACAAAGTATCCACTCAGAAGGCACTTGCTTATTACACTCAGAAAGGGCTTGCTTATTACAGGAAGGGCATTTGCAATGCATTCTCACCTCATCGTTTTACCTCTCCATAGTTTGTGCTCCTTCTATAGTTGTCCTGGACCAAAGCATATATTATTATATTTATTTTATAATCTATTCAACACACACCTGGTGTGAGGTTATTATACATGTTTATAGTAGTAATTGTGCTACCCATTCTTATGGTTTCCAGCTGTCCTCTATAAAGATACTACAATCTATGGGTGACTCAGCACTGATCAGTTGAGGGTCACAGGATACCCTCTCACCAAAGCTCTACCTTAGAACCAACTCTTGATTCTAAAATGTACATTTTTCACATCTAGGCAGTCATTTAACCCTTTGGCTGCCAGTAACTTAGAAATCAATAATTGTACCTCTTTGGTTGCCAGTAACACATGTAAACAGTAGCGATTGTAACCCCTTGACTGCCCCTCACTTTGTTCTGTTCCACATTTGTAATGCATTGAGGCATTGGAGGCATTATACAGTTAATACACATGGACTTTTATAAAACTGGACATTTAAGTGTCCAGTATTTTTGTTAAGATTTTACTGGACAGCCGGCTAAAATACTGGTCTATCCAGTTAAATATTGGACACCTGGCAACCCTACCAATACTGTTTGTATGTGTCATTTCAAGAATTCAACTTTATAGCATATATGTATATGTGTGTTTCTGGGTAGTAAAGGGATCATCTATCTTTTTAAACAATAACCATTTTCAAGTAGACTTTCTCTTCATTACCATCTCTACTGGCAGTCATTTCTTTTAGTCTGTCAGCATTTCTCAGAGAACTCTTGATGACAGCTGGCACTGAGAGTGCCCAGACTGAACGAATAAAAGCAGCTTGTGAGTAATTTGTTAATGAGTGTACTTATGTTTGGAAATGCTTATATATGTCTTGTTTTCTTTTGGCAGTGCTGCTGATAACTATACTAGTGGTGGAAGGAATTGCAGTGGCGCAGAGAACACAAGGTACTGACCTAATGGCTGCTGTTTTTTCATGCCGTGCTGCGTGTCAAAATTGATTTGCCATTTTAACTTGGTACTTGACTAATACAACATAATAACAGATTTGATTACAATTCAGTAATAGTAGCTTGTTCTGTGTTGCCCTGGTTGCAGTGATTACTGAAATGGCTACTTAGCTACTCTTTAATAATCAAAACCAGAACAACTTATTACGAATCAGAGACACGCATACACACCCACACACACACATGCATACATGCACACGCATGCACACATGCAAAAGATGCATACACACACGCACAGAAGCACATGCACGCACACACATACACACACGCATAGGAGCACACGCATGCACAAACACACATACACATATGCACATACACACATGCATACATGCACACGCATGCACACATGCAAAAGATGCATACACGCACAGAAGCACATGCACGCACACACACACACGCATAGGAGCACATGCATTCACAAACACACACGCGTACACACGCATACAAGCACATATACACATGCGCATACACATATGCAGACACTCATAAACACACACATGGACACACACACATACATGCATGCATACACACACATGCACACACGCACGCATACACACACAAACACACACACATGTACACACGCATACACACACGCATACACAAGCACACACGCATGCACAAGCACAAACGCATACACACATACATGCACACACATGCATACATGCACACACGTACATACACACACATGCATAAGCACACACGCTTACACACACACGCATACACGCACATATACACACGCGCATACACATATGCACACACGCACGCAGACACTCATACACACATGGACACACGCATACATGCATGCATACACACACATACACGCACACATACACACACAAACACACGCATACACACACGCATACACAAGCACAAACGCATATACACACACACAAATACACACGCATACACACATACATGCACACACAAATACATACACACACAGGCATACACACACATGCACAGACGCACACACACACACACACACACACACAATAACACTCACACACACACACAAACATATGTTTATATTCACAAATATTCCATGCATCAATTTAGTGTTCACCAACTGGGCAGTAAGTAAAGATTTATTGAAAAATGATTTTCAGGTGGAAAGGACCCAGTCACAACAGTCATATAAAATGGGTCCTAAGATTTGCCCCTTTATTCAAAGGGGGCTGAGCTGTATCTCCCACAACCCTAATAAGAAGGGGAAAAGAGATATTATAAAGAGGATGGAAGAAATGATCAGCTGAGATGAGGGGGGAGGGAAAGAAAACAGGAGAGATGGACAGAGGGGATGACTATCACAGAGAGAACAAAAAAGTAATGAGAGAAGTGTTTTTCACGCAGGTAAATCTAGGGGGAGGTTTTGGGTGATTAGATTTTGGTTTATTTTCTCCCTAAACTCATACGGCTAGATTTAGAGTTCTGCGGCCAAAGGGGTGCGTTAGCTACGCGCGCTTTTTTTCTCCCGCACCTTTTAAATACTGCTGGTATTTAGAGTTCACAGAAGGGCTGCGTTAGGCTCCAAAAAGGGAGCGTAGAGCATATTTAACGCCACTGCAACTCTCGATACCAACGTTGCTTACGGACACGGCCAGCTTAAAAAACGTGCTCATGCACGATTCCCCCATAGAAAACAATGGGGCAGTTTTAGCTGAAAAAAATCCTAACACCTGCAAAAAAGCAGCGTTCAGCTCCTAACGCAGCTACATTGTTTTCTATGGGGAAACACTTCCTACGTCTGCACCTAACACCCTAACATGAACCCCGAGTCTAAACACCCCTAACCTTACACTTATTAACCCCTAATTTGCCGCCCCCACTATCGCTGACACCTGCATATTATTATTAACCCCTAATCTGCCGCTCCGTACACTGCCGCGACATACATTATAGTTATGTACCCCTAATCTGCTGCCCCTAACACCGCCGACCCCTATATTATATTTATTAACCCCTAATCTGCCCCCCACAACGTCGCCGCCAGCTACCTACAATAATTAACCCCTAATCTGCCGATCGGAGCTCACCGCTACTATAATAAATGTATTAACCCCTAAAGCTAAGTCTAACCCTAACACTAACACCCCCCCTAAGTTAAATATAATTTAAATCTAACTAAATAAATTAACTCTTATTAAATAACTTATTCCTATTTAAAGCTAAATACTTACCTGTAAAATAAACCCTAATATAGCTACAATATAAATTATAATTATATTGTAGCTATTTTAGGATTAATATTTATTTTACAGGCAACTTTGTATTTATTTTAACCAGGTACAATAGCTATTAAATAGTTAATAACTATTTAATAGCTACCTAGTTAAAATAATTACAAAATTACCTGTAAAATAAATCCTAACCTAAGTTACAATTAAACCTAACATTACACTATCAATAAATAAATTAAATACAATACCTACAATTATCTACAATTAAACCTAACACTACACTATCAATAAATAAATTAAATTAAATACCTACAAATAAATATAATTAAACCTAACACTACACTATCAATAAATAAATTAAATAAAATATCTACAAATAAATACAATGAAATAAACTAACTAAAGTACAAAAAATAAAAAATCTAAGTTACAAAAAATAAAAAAATATTTACAAACATTAGAAAAATATTACAACAATTTTAAACTAATTACATCTACTCTAACCCCCCTAATAAAATAACAAAGACCCCCAAAATAAAAAAATGCCCTACCCTATTCTAAATTAAAAAAGTTCAAAGCTCTTTTACCTTACCAGCCCTGAAAAGGGCCCTTTGCGGGGCATGCCCCAAAGAATTCAGCTCTTTTGCCTGTAAAAAAAAACACATACAATACACCCCCCCAACATTACAACCCACCACCCACATACCCCTAATCTAACCCAAACCCCCCTTATATAAACCTAACACTAAGCCCCTGAAGATCTTCCTACCTTATCTTCACCTCGCTGGGTATCACACCGATCCGTCCTGGCTCCGATGTCTTGATCCAAGCCCAAGCGGGGGGCTGAAGATGTCCATGATCCGGCTGAAGTCTTCATCCAAGCGGGAGCTGAAGAGGTCCATGATCCGGCTGAAGTCTTCTATCAACTGCATCTTCAATCTTCTTTCTTCCGGAGCCATCATCTTCCAACCGACGCGGATCCAACCTCTTCTACCGACGCCTACTCGCCAAATGACGGTTCCTTTAAATGACGTCATCCAAGATGGCGTCTGTCGAATTCCGATTGGCTGATAGGATTCTTTCAGCCAATCGGAATTAAGGTAGGAAAATTCTGATTGGCTGATGGAATCAGCCAATCAGAATCAAGTTCAATCCGATTGGCTGATCCGATCAGCCAATCAGATTGAGCTTGCATTCTATTGGCTGTTCCGATCAGCCAATAGAATGCGAGCTCAATCTGATTGGCTGATTGGATCAGCCAATCGGATTGAACTTGATTCTAATTGGCTGATTCCATCAGCCAATCAGAATTTTCCTACCTTAATTCCGATTGGCTGATAGAATCCTATCAGCCAATCGGAATTCGACGGACGCCATCTTGGATGATGTCCCTTAAAGGAACCTTCATTCTTCAGTTGGACGTCGGAAGAAGAAGATTGATCCGCGCTGGAGGTCTTCAAGATGGAGCCGTTCCTCATCGGATGAAGATAGACGATGCCGCTTGGATCAAGATGGTTGCCGGTCTGGATCTCCTCTTCTTCCCGGATAGGATGAAGACTTTGGAGCCTCTTCTGGACCTCTTCAGCCACGGCTTGATAGAAGATTTCAGCCGGATTATGGATCACCAGCCCCCGCTTGGGCTTGGATGAAGATTTCGGAGCCTGGAGCGATCAGTGAACCTGGCATGGTGAAGATAAGGTAGGAAGATCTTCAGGGGCTTAGTGTTAGGTTTATTTAAGGGGGGTTTGGGTTAGATTAGGGGTATGTGGGTGGTAGGTTGTAATGTTGGGGGGGGTATTGTATGTTTTTTTTTACAGGCAAAAGAGCTGAATTATTTGGGGCATGCCCCGCAAATGGCACTTTCAGGGCTGGTAAGGTAAAAGAGCTTTGAACTTTTTAAATTTAGAATATGGTAGGGCATTTTTTTATTTTGGGGGTCTATGTTATTTTATTAGGGGGCTTAGAGTAGGTGTAATTAGTTTAAAATTGTTGTATATGTTTGTAAATATTTTTTTATTTTTTGTAACTTAGTTCTTTTTTATTTTTTGTAGGTTTAATTGTAACTTAGGTTAGGATTTATTTTACAGGTAATTTTGTAATTATTTTAACTATTTTAACTATTGTACCTGGTTAAAATAATTACAAAGTTGCCTGTAAAATAAATATTAATCCTAAAATAGCTACAATATAATTATAATTTATATTGTAGCTATATTAGGATTTATTTTACAGGTAAGTATTTAGCTTTAAATAGGATTAATTTATATAATAAGAGTTAATTTATTTAGTTAGATAAAAATTATATTTAACTTAGGGGGGTGTTAGTGTTAGGGTTAGACTTATCTTTAGGGTTTAAAAAATTTATTAGAATAGCGGTGAGCTCCGGTTGGCAGATTAGGGGTTAATGTTTGAAGTTAGGTGTCGGCGATGTTAGGGAGGGCAGATTAGGGGTTAATACTATTAATTATAGGGTTATTGAGGCGGGAGTGAGGCGGATTAGGGGTTAATACATTTATTATAGTAGCGGTGCCGTTCGGTCGGCAGATTAGGGGTTAATAAGTGTAGGTAGGTGGCGGCGACGTTGGGGGCGGCAGATTAGGGGTTAATAAATATTATGTAGGTGTCGGCGGTATTAGGGGCAGCAGATTAGGGGTACATAGGGATAATGTAGGTGGCGGCGGTGTATGGAGCGGCAGATTAGGGGTTAAAAAAATTTAATAGAGTGGCGGCGGTGAGGGGGGACCTCGGTTTAGGGGTACATAGGTAGTTTATGGTTGTTAGTGTACTTTAGAGCACAGTAGTTAAGAGCTTTATGAACCGGCGTTAGCCCAGAAAGCTCTTAACTCCTGGTTTTTTTCTGCGGCTGGAGTCTTGTCGTTAGATTTCTAACGCTCACTTCAGCCATGACTCTAAATACCAGCGTTAGAAAGATCCCATTGAAAAGATAGGATACGCAAATGGCGTAGGGGGATCTGCGGTATGGAAAAGTCGCGGCTGCAAAGTGAGCGTTAGACCCTTTCCTGACTGACTCCAAATACCAGAGGGTGGTAAAAACCAGCGTTAGGAGCCTCTAACGCTGGTTTTCACGGCTACCTCCCAACTCTAAATCTAGCCGTATGTTTTTTAATCTTTTTCATTAAACTAATCCGTGATCATTAGAGTTGTTGAGCATTTGTACCAGTATTCATTGGTTCACATTAAAATGTGTTTTATTTTTTTTACTTTTCTTCATGATAGTGGTTGTATTAAAGGGACAGTTTACTCAAAAAATGTCTCCCCTTTAATTTGTTCCCAATGAGCCACTTTACCTGCTGGAGTGTATTAAATTGTTTACAAGTATTTCCATTAACCTTATATTGGCATTTGAAATAGTTTATTTAGCCTGTGGTATCCCCACCCATCCTGAAAGTTTTTGGCCTTGAGACCAAACTGTGTTAACACAGCCAGTAGAAGAAATGACACTCCCAGTGGGTTATAGAAGAGATAAGGTAAACAAATGTTAATTTTCCATTGTTCTCTCCAAGTATTGGTGATTGGTTTATGGATAGATATAAGATAAAGAAGCCTGCATATGTGCACAATGTGATAAAGTAATGAAATCTGATTATACCTACAAGCTCAACTCATTTTATTAGGTTGTGGCTTCAAAACACAAAATCAGCTCATTCATATACACCAATAAGCCTTAAAAAAGCAAATCTCATACATTTTATACTCTGCAGCTGGTAAAAAAGTAATTGTAAACACATTAATGGAAAAACAATTTTAATGTATACTGTCCCTTTAACAATATTAAAAAAAATAATACATATGAAATAGAATCAATGAAAGTAAGCGAGTGGTAAACACATCAGAATTGTATCTGTTTTATTATCTGTTTTAGATGGACCAAACATAGGAGCCAAGCACATTCCAGTCACTCAGTGTGGCACTTGGGTGAGAACCAGTAATGGAGGACATTTTGCATCACCAAATTTTCCCAACACTTATCCTCCCAACAAGGAATGCGTCTATATTTTAGAAGGTACGTACATATGCAGCTACATCTGTAACAAGTACACAACACCAACAAGGATTTACCACATATACAAAATATACTATCAATATGCTGCAAATTGATAGCATAATGCTACTGGTTAGTGAATAGTATGTTCTTCAATAAGTAAATAGATGCAAATTTGTGAATGAGAGACAATGGGAAAAGTTTAGACAGAGCTACAGCCAAAATCATTGAACAGATCTGTGTGGTGAGGGGTTGAGAGAAGGATAGAGTAAATCATTTAATGGAAATTCTCTGCTACATTTTTACGCTTGTCATGATAATATCCTGTATTTTATGTTTAAAGAGACAGTAAACACCTTGAGTTTTGTATATAACATTTCTTGTTATGTATAATGAAACATATTTGCACTATATTTTCATTAAAGGGACAGTATGCACTCATTTTCATATAACTGCATGTAATAGACACTACTATAAAGAATAAGATGCACAGATACTGATATAAAAATCTAGTATAAAACTGTTAAAAAACTTACTTAGAAGCTCTCAGTTTAGCTCTGTTGAAAAGGTAGCTGGAAAGCCCACTGGAAGTGGGAAATAAGACACTCCCCCCTCCCCCTTCTTTTGCATATGAAAAGACCCTTTAAACAAACAGGAGCAAGCTGGAGTAGGTAGCTGACGGTATTCTCATAAAACTTTGGGGCTTGGTTAGGCAAAACTACACATTTAAAAAAAACAACTTTATGGGCTATATAAATAGATCATCTACAAAACATTTATGCAAAGAATAAATGAGTGTATAATGTCCCTTTAATTATCCCCCCCCCCTTTTTCATGTAAATTAGCTCAGAAAATTTAGCAATGTCTTATTCCCAGAACTTAAACTGCACTGTGCTGACCTCTCAAGGCTAACTCTGCTATATATATTTCCCTAATTGTCTTTATGAGATAAAAAAATGATTAACAATGCACTCAATACTAACATTATACCCAGGGCTAGCTAAGTGGTCTGAAGACTAAAGCCCAGATTGGTTCCTTCTAAATAAGGCAAATGTGGGTGAAGTTTGGCTATTGATAAATAATTGCAGTAAAAAGGATGTTAATGTGACTGATAAGTTGTATTGCAAATATTTTAAATGTCTTGTAACTACAAGGTGTTTACTGTTCCTTTAATCTGGCTAAATCATATTGTCATTCTTCATGCCAATCTCCATTGGGACAGAGATCTATGCATGTTTAGTATTAGGTTATGTTATTTTCTCCTTTTTATTGAATTATTAATTATTATTATTATTATCATTTATTTGTAGAACTTTCTGTACTTGTGTTTGTTAATTCATTTTTATATAAATGCACTGTGACTCTTTTCCCCCCCAAAATAAATATTCCTTTATTAAGTTTTGCTTTTGCCTAATATTTGAACCACGTTACTGATGAGACTATAACACTGTTGTGTTTTTAGATTAATTTTTGCCAAATAGTTTTTTCGGGATTTTAATCTATTAGTCTGCTGTTTCCTTAGTATTTCCCATATAATTATCCTAAGTGGTGGCAACAGAGATAGTTTAATGCAGGTGGCATTAAAGGGGAGTTTGGGGCATATTTCTGTGTCTAGTACAGACTAGAGAGTGTTTTGTTAACTTTTACACCCACTGAGCTAAATCTTAGACTGGCCTGAGGTGGCCTAACTGTGTAAATTGGAAAGGGTTGGTTAACCCTCTATGTCACAAACTGGTGACTCTTGCAGGGTTAGTTAGCCCCTTTGTGGGATAATTCTCTCTTACTATAACTTTCAGCATTATTATTTGAACCCACTAAATGAAGAGTTTTAGGAGACAGATGCGTAGCATTCTTCCAGCTTTGCTTGCATGCAGCTGTGGAGGAAGCTTAGAGTTTAAGATCAGAATTTCTAGTTAACAAACAGAAAAGTCTGCAATTTTCTTGACTTTACTGTTGGTTTACTGGAAATTCTCATTTGAAACCCTCCTCACTGACTGTCCCACTGTATAAGCAGATTTTTCTATGTACTCTTATCCTGAGTACAGGATCTGGAGTGCACTCTGATTAAAATCAATTACGCAAGAGACACTTCTGATTGGCTGCCAAAAAAACTGATTGTGCTTCAGGGTTGCCATGGGGCAGTACCATAACAACTATTAGATTATGCTTAAAAATAAAATACTGTCATTTTAAATGCTACCTTTTAATATGAATAATACAATTTTTTTATTACAATGTCTATTTATATCCCATATATGTTGTTAGGCTGTTATTATACTTTACTGTATTCCAGCTGCTCCACGCCAAAGAATAGAACTGACATTCGACGAACCTTATCATATAGAGCCTTCTTTTGAATGTCGGTTTGATAACTTAGAGGTACGAGATGGGCCATTTGGCTTTTCCCCACTCATTGACAGATATTGTGGTCTAAGGAGCCCAACAATGATTCGATCAACAGGAAGATTTATGTGGATCAAGTTTTCCTCAGATGAAGAACTGGAAGGTTTAGGATTTCGTGCAAAATACTCTTTTATACCTGGTAGGTAACGTAAAAATGATATACATCTTAGGCTTGTGAATTAAACATTATTTATAGGAGGCAAATGGTTTGTGTTGAAAAAATATCAAAAGTATGTTATGAAAATGTATATATTTAGCCAAGCAAGTAGAAATTCATTGCCTTACTTAAATTATCAAAGAACTTTAGACAATTATGTTAACATGAACTATTGTTACTTCTTAACCAGTTAATCATTATTTCCAGTCATGCACATTAAATAATAGATTTGTTTTGCGAAAGCATTTTTGTCATTTGAAATAGCTGCTTTTGCCTTTTACTGAAAATTTCAATAGTGCAGTACTAGCTATAGAAAGAAAATGTAAACAAGAGACAGCAATAAAAAGCAACCTATTGGGCGGAGAGAGAGAGAAAAACAGTTCCTGGCCTGAATGCATTGTCTTTTTGATTTCTCTGCATCCAGTCAATATGCAGATTACCTAGTTAATATGTCAAAATCATCAACATTACCCAATGAGTACATGAGCACCTACCTTATTCTTATGTGATGTTATTAAAATACAAGGTAAAATAAAATGTAACTTATTTATCATTTTAGTTTATTAAAATACAATTTAAAAGAAAATTTAACATATTTAAATTTTAAATCAAATGACAAACATTTAAAACGAAAACCATTAATTGTAAGCATTCTTCTGACAATTTTGATTAGGGAAATTTTGAATTTTATCTCAAAAACATCAGCATCACCTTATGAGAACATACCTTATGCTCATGTGATGTTTTTTAAAATACAAGGTAAAATATTATTAAAATACAAGGTAAAATAAAATTTAGCTTATTTAAATTTAGGTTTATTAAAATACAACATAAAAGGAAAGTTTAATATATTTCAATTTTAAATCAAAGGACAAACATTTAAAACAAAACCATTGCAGAATTCCTTCTGATATTTTTGATTAGTTATCTATCAGTACAACTTAGTGTTTGATTGCGTTTGGAATTGCATAGTAAGTTATTTTTACGGCAGTCACTCATTCTTGGGAAGTATTTAGATCTGCAGTCACACTTTAGGTAATCTTGCCCAGTACCAAGAGACTATGTTGCAGCTTGTCGTAAAGATACTTCATCTTAAAGAATCTCATCCTTGCTAATACATTTTTCATTGCATAGACTGAACTGTGATTGGCTATATAGTTGCTTCAGAACACCTGTTTATGTCCCTAATTTGTAAAAACCGTCATTCGTTTCATGAAGCATAACTGCTAAAACTGAACAACTGTCTGTCTTTGCTTTCTCTACATCAAGCACCTTAATCCTTACCATACATACTTCTTCATGCTTTTGGGTGCTGAGAATCAGACAATGTTTTCATCTTTTACGGCTGTATTTTTAAGCCAGACTTAGCTCCTTCAGACGGTTGCACTTGCTACTACAAATGCTTCACAGTATTTTTTGACCATATCCTTCGTCCTCTCCCAGAGGTTTTCCACAAACAATGTGAACATTCATGATACAATATAGACAGGTGTGAGCGGCAGTAGTTTCATGTGAGCCTTCAATGCAGATTCATTTGTTATTCAATGTTTGAGGTTGCATTTCCGATTCTTTATTATTCTGTACCTTGTTCCCTGATATATTTTGGGAGTCGCATATGTTTTGAAGATCTTCTTCGCTGTTAACGCTGTATCTAAAGTATCTAAAGTTAGAAAACTCATTAATCAATGTCAACATTAACTAGTTAAAGTTAGAAATAATATTTTTTTCATACTGCTGCAGTTAATGTTGACATTAACTAGGGAATATGCTCATTAAATGGTTTCTACTTTAGATGCAGTTAATATCAACATTAACTAGGTTATCTTCACATTAACTGATTTCTCACTTTAACTGTTACGTCTATATGAAATAAATGAATACACACTCCAGTTGGGTTTAATTTGTTTGTTTTTATCTCATGGTGAGTTGATTTTATTCTTTACTATACATCTGATAAACCCACTAACATATTTGCTCTCATTAAAAGCCCTGACATATTTGCTTTTGTTAAAAGATCATGACTTCTATACAAAAGCCTTGATTAACTAGTTACACAGGCCCTGACATACTGAGAATTCCACTCATGTGCAAGATACAAAGGGGCCTATTTACTATGGTGCGAGCAGACATGATACGATATAGCGGATCATGTCCGCTGCACATTGATAAATGCTGACAGCATACGCTGTCGGCATTTATCATTGCACCAGCAGTTCTTGTGAACTGGTGGTGCAATGCCGTCCCCTGCAGATTCACGGCCAATCGCCTGCTAGCAGGAGGTGTCAATCAACCCAATCGAATGAGCGATGATGAATCTGCCTCGTGGGGAGCGAGCTGCACTTAGTTCTATGGCACGGTCGGGCCGGGCTGTGACTATACAGCTGGCCCGATGCGCTGACTAAATATTACAGACCCGCTCAGCAGAGAGCAGAGAGCGGGTCTGTAAAAGCGCCGTAATTTTTACATATTTAAAGAGAAAAAAGGCTATTAGAACTATAGCACTTAAATAATGTTATATAATTCTGCACTATGTGCAGAATTATATAACATTATTTTTAAGGTTTACTGTCCCTTTAATGAAGTGCCCCTATTTGAAAGATTACTTTTATATACTGGGCAGTAATTTATTAAAGTTTACAATCACTTTAAGTTATTGTGGAGATAAAATCCTCCATTTCATAAAAGTTAAAGCCATATAATTATTGCATAGACCATTAGCAAATCAAGGCAAGTATCCCCACTTGCTTTTCCCCAGAAATATTCTGTGTACATTGTTACCAATTTACCAGATAACTCTGGGTAAGATATGCAAAGAAGATATAAAATATCTCATGCTTGGACTTTGCTATTAACCTCTTGCTTTTATTGTTGCGAGTAATACTTTACAACGGTGCCTGCATATTTTGTGTTTATGACTAATTGTTTTACCCTCAAGTATAAAGCTTAGACATGACAAAAGAAAAAATCCTGCAATGTCCAGTCTGTAAAATTGTATGAAATCTTATAAGGACACTAGGGATGCAACTCAGAATAATATATAGTATACACATATACAGGGAGTGCAGAATTATTAGGCAAATTAGTATTTTGACCACATCATCCTCTTTATGCATGTTGTCTTACTTCAAGCTGTATAGGCTCGAAAGCCTACTACCAATTAAGCATATTAGGTGATGTGCATCTCTGTAATGAGAAGGGGTGTGGTCTAATGACATCAACACCCTATATCAGGTGTGCATAATTATTAGGCAACTTCCTTTCCTTTGGCAAAATGGGTCAAAAGAAGGACTTGACAGGCTCAGAAAAGTCAAAAATAGTGAGATATCTTGCAGAGGGATGCAGCACTCTTAAAATTGCAAAGCTTCTGAAGCGTGATCATCGAACAATCAAGCGTTTCATTCAAAATAGTCAACAGGGTCGCAAGAAGCGTGTGGAAAAACCAAGGCGCAAAATAACTGCCCATGAACTGAGAAAAGTCAAGCGTGCAGCTGCCAAGATGCCACTTGCCACCAGTTTGGCCATATTTCAGAGCTGCAACATCACTGGAGTGCCCAAAAGCACAAGGTGTGCAATACTCAGAGACATGGCCAAGGTAAGAAAGGCTGAAAGACGACCACCACTGAACAAGACACACAAGCTGAAACGTCAAGACTGGGCCAAGAAATATCTCAAGACTGATTTTTCTAAGGTTTTATGGACTGATGAAATGAGAGTGAGTCTTGATGGGCCAGATGGATGGGGCCGTGGCTGGATTGGTAAAGGGCAGAGAGCTCCAGTCCGACTCAGACGCCAGCAAGGTGGAGGTGGAGTACTGGTTTGGGCTGGTATCATCAAAGATGAGCTTGTGGGGTCTTTTCGGGTTGAGGATGGAGTCAAGCTCAACTCCCAGTCCTACTGCCAGTTTCTGGAAGACACCTTCTTCAAGCAGTGGTACAGGAAGAAGTCTGCATCCTTCAAGAAAAACATGATTTTCATGCAGGACAATGCTCCATCACACGCGTCCAAGAACTCCACAGCGTGGCTGGCAAGAAAGGGTATAAAAGAAGAAAATCTAATGACATGGCCTCCTTGTTCACCTGATCTGAACCCCATTGAGAACCTGTGGTCCATCATCAAATGTGAGATTTACAAGGAGGGAAAACAGTACACCTCTCTGAACAGTGTCTGGGAGGCTGTGGTTGCTGCTGCATGCAATGTTGATGGTGAACAGATCAAAACACTGACAGAATCCATGGATGGCAGGCTTTTGAGTGTCCTTGCAAAGAAAGGTGGCTATATTGGTCACTGATTTGTTTTTGTTTTGTTTTTGAATGTCAGAAATGTATATTTGTGAATGTTGAGATGTTATATTGGGTTTACTGGTAAAAATAAATAATTGAAATGGGTATATATTTGTTTTTTGTTAAGTTGCCTAATAATTATGCACAGTAATAGTCACCTGCACACACAGATATCCCCCTAAAATAGCTATAACTAAAAACAAACTAAAAACTTCTTCCAAAACTATTCAGCTTTGATATTAATGAGTTTTTTGGGTTCATTGAGAACATGGTTGTTGTTCAATAATAAAATTAATCCTCAAAAATACAACTTGCCTAATAATTCTGCACTCCCTGTATATGATATTATATTACAGCTTTACTGTTAAACATGTCATTTTTTCCGATTCAACAAAAATACTTGATCATTTAAACCAGTATTTCAGCCCCTCTGCTGTACAGTTAGTATCTTTATAGAAGCAAGTTCTCAAGGAATTGGTGAAAAACAGTTCTTGTCCCCATTGTATCTAAAGAATATTAACGTCTCATTCCAGCTCACAGTCATGCTAAGGGAAACATATCCACCAGTTTACATTATGACTATATAGGTACAGATGCCTCAGGGCAGAAAAGTGATAGAAAGATGCAACTTAGCCATCTTTATAAACATTTAGCAAGTTCTATGGGTTGACTACCTGTGCACCAGCTGATACAAGTTTAGGAAGAAAGATTTTGCTAGATGTAATTCCAGTATGACTCCTAGGAGACAAGGAAACGTTTTGTTGTTGCCTTGCTGAAAAACTAATTGCCAGAAACATCTCAGGACAACTCACAAATGGTAAAAAATAATCCGAGGATGTCACACATTCCATGATGAAAACAGTAGGACTAGGACATAATCACATGATTATAGTCTATATTTATTTAAAACAACTATTACCTTTCTCATTGCAGTACTGTAATATCTTTCTGAAGGTACTATGTATACGAAAGTATTACAAATTATATACAACAACCTTTAGATAACATGTATAAGCTGTATTCTGACATATACATAGTTCCTAAATGGCATAAGATATTGTTGTTTACACTTGGTCCCCCCCCCCCCCCAACAAACTGTCCCATTTTACAGATACAAATATTCCAAGATCCAACCCTCTTCTGGTCTAACGTTTCATAAAAATGTCATAAATTAAAATGTACTGTTCTTGGTGCAGTTCTTCTTGAATTCACTTCTAGTTTTGTATTCATAATATTTTCAATCATTGTAGTCAGTTTGTGTTATTTTAAGAAAACCTAGCTAGATGCCGTGTAGCCCTAAAAGGCTTTGTAAATACAAGAAAGAGCTGCAGGAAACACTGTGAAAAAAATAATAATTTTACAGTGTTTACTGCAAACTAGAATCATACAAGTTACATAGCTATATACAAGAGGCATGTATGAAGTGTGCAGTGAATTAAACCTACATTTCATTGCTTGCTATATTGTACTGTAACCATCACTCCTAATTGTAAAATGTAGAGATTGTTTCTCAGTGAGCTAAATTGCTTTTAATGTAATATTTGTCTTTATGATTCCTGGAAGGGACATCACAGAGCTGATATATTTTGTGACATTGCAGTTTGCAGTCCCAATGAGCTTAATGAGTCTGTGCCACTCTAATGAACCAGAGAGGAAAAAGAGACTTACAACAACATGCGTGTGGGCATTAAATGCTTTATTTAATTTTAATAATATATTAGGCATTTTTATCATATAATTTTCCTCTTTACATGTATTACATTACATTTTTTAACCTTTTATTAAAGGGACAGTAAAGTCAAAATGAATCTTTCATGATTCAGGCAGAGCATGCAATTGTAAACAACTTTTCAGTTTACTTCTTTTATCTAATTAGCTTTGTTCTCTTGGTATCCTTTGTAGAAAAATGTACCTAGGAAAAGTAATGCACTATTGGGAGCCAGCTGTTTATTGGTGGCTGCACATATATGCCTTTACTTTACCCAATGTGTTCAGCTAGCTCCCAATAGTGCATTGCGGCTCCTCCAAGAAAGGATACCAAGAGAGTAAAGCAAATTTGATAATAGAAGTAAATTGGAAAGTTGTTTAAAATTCTATGTTCTGTTTGAACAAAGGAATACATATTTTAGGCTTTATGCTTTTTATGTATGAGAGTTCTTCTTTAGATGAGAGGCTTGCATTGTCGGCAACAAAGCAGCAGTATGCTTGTCATTGGCTGTACCTCAAAGGTTTAAAGAGTGGCGGCTGGCTGTTTCAGAAACTGTCTTTCTTAAAGGGACAGTAAAGTCATAATTAGACATTCATGATTTAGACAGACCATAGATTTTTAAACAACTATTTAATTCTGTTATTAATTTGCTTCCTTCTCTTGTTATTCTTTGCTGAAAGGTTTATCTAGGTAAGCTCAGGAGCAGCACATAACCTAGGTTCTAGCTGCTGAATGGTGGCTGCATTTATATACTGATTGCCATTGGCTCTCCCAGGTGTTTAGTTAGAAACCAGTAGTGCATTGTTGCTCTTTCAACAAATGATACCAAGAGAATGACACAAATTTGATAATAGAAGCAAACTGGAAAGTTGTTTAAACTTGTATGTTCTACCTAAATCATGAAAGAAACATTTTGGGTTTCATGTCCCTTTAATAAAAAATTTTAAATTTTCTACACTGTTTATTAAAATAAAATGCTTCACAGATGATTTAAACAATGCAGATTTATATACAGGGATATTAAACCTTTGTTATTTACTGTGAGATTTGTGTCGTGCTGCACTGCTGTCACTTCTCAGCTGTACGCAAAACTATTCATTGTAAGTAAAACAATCAGGATTTGTGTTGAAGTCACTGAGGCTTTAGGGATTTCCATATAATCTATGTGCCAAGTGATCTGACTCACCTGCTAATTTATGCCCTTTTTTGGTGCTATTCCATTTTTTAAAAAAAAATCTAAGTGCAATTTGTTTGAACCATTCACCTTATTTTCATTTCAGACATTTTCAGAGTTACATTTTATGAAAAGGGGCAATATAAATAATGAAACTTTACTGCAAAGTGTTTTTACATCATTAAACATATTGGGGCCCATTTATCAAAGGGCTTGCGGACCTGATCCGACACTGCGGATCAGGTCCGCAAGACCTCGCTAAATGCGGAGAGCAATACGCTCTCCACATTTAACATTGCACCAGCAGCTCACAAGAGCTGCTGGTGCAACGCCGCCCCCTGCTGACTCGCGGCCAATCGGCCGCCAGCAGGGAGCTGTCAATCAACCCGATCGTATTCGATCGGGTTGATTTCCGGCGGTTCCTGTCCGCCTGCTCAGAGCAGGCGGACAGGGTTATGAAGCAGCGGTCTTTAGACCGCTGCTTCATAACTTGTGTTTCTGGCGAGTCTGAAGACTCGCCAGAAACACGGCCCTTCAAGCTCCATACGGAGCTTGATAAATGGGCCTGTTTCAGTTTGTTTAAGCTTGTGATCACAATGCGATTACTGTCTCTTTCAATTTCATTTAGAATGTAAATGAAATTGGGAAATTGAACAATAGTATTATTGTCAGCTTTTATCTAAACATGTTTCAGTTGCAACAGAGTGTAGGGTTTCACTTAAAGAGACACTAACGTCAAAATTAAACTTTCATGATTGAGAGGAAGTGTGCAATTTAAAAAATAAACTTTTCTAATTTACCTCCATCCGCTTTCTGAAGCTATAGCAGCCAGTCTATACATAGGCGTGTGAATATGTGGTCATTATCTGTGTATAGATACTCATCATAATTACACTGCACAGTATACTCATCAGTGTATAGATACTCACATCATTATATAGTGCAGCATCTTCATTGTATAGAGAAGCACGTATATTTTTAGTATTGCTTATTACTTACCTTCGGGGGTGGGGTAAAAAAAAATAGTACCAGAGCCCTCTGTTGATTAAGTTCGCTACAGGAGACTGTGATTTGCTGATAGCTGTCACATGATAGGTGGGGCAATGGAAAAGGAAGGACATTTTGATATTTTTAACAAAAAAAATCTACTGCTCAATTAAAATTCAGTGTTATTGCATTGACTTTTAATTATGCATTCGTTGATTATGCAATTCTTCTATATTTAATGGTCATTTAACTTTATCTTAAATGTATCCCATTGGTACATATTTTGTTATTCTGCAATATGAAATTTGTTTTTTAGAACAATTTCTTTCAGCGCTTATGCAGAACTATTAAAACATTTATCTTCTGAATTGTTGGTGTGTTGTGGTTCTTTAAAAGTATGCAATTATTTTTTACTATGATATTTCTGCATGAAAAGGATAAATCGTGGAGTAATTCCTTGTTACATTCAGGTTCTATTGACCACAAAGTATTTTTTTTTTTGCATTTTTAATGAAATTTCAGTTTTTATCTAGAATTATCTAAAATAATCAGGTAATACAATTATACTTTCTATATTGTTACAGATCCAGATTTCAGCTATCTTGGAGGCATTCTAAGTCCTATACCAGGTTAAGTATTGCATTTCAATAAGACTTTTCATTTTACAGCGTTGGAAAATGTCTTTTTGTCAATCTGACACAACAGTTCTCTGGTTCTCATCTCAGATTGCCAATTTGAGCTGTCAGGATCTGATGGGATAATTCGCTCCAGTCAGGTGGAACAAGAGGAAAAACTGAAATCTGGCCAAGCAGTTGACTGTATCTGGACAATCAGAGCGCCTCCAAAATCTAAGGTAAGTCCATTAATGTCACTCAGCTTATAATTGAGAATTCAAGTCATTAGTACCAACATTTTCACTTTTGCTGAAAGACAAATTAGGTTATAACTTTATATAAAGGAGTTGTTGAAAAAGCAAAGGGTGACACCATGTGGGATATGAATGAAAGTAGAATAAACCAATAGAAACAAATGATGGACTGACAGCTATATTGCTGATTAGTAGGCAGCTATGTCTTGTATATAACAACATACATGTGTTCCAAACAAAGGTCTTTTGGGGCCTCTAACGGGGTTAATTTTCTGGATTTGTGTCCCTGAACAAAGTGTATTGATCACAATGAGAAGCCAGCTTGCTCTTATACACAGTAATAGTGAAATAGTGTTCTTTTGTGGGTGCTTGATTATTGCAGTCTTGAACACTGCTAGAGAGGAGAACATGGCACTATGTGGTTTTAAAAAAAAATACTTTATTAAATAATCGTTATAAGTTAAAACAATTGAAATATTTCTAAATATACCATCCCAACTTGTGACTGGTTAAAAAATAAATATGTAGACAAATAGTTGTTAGGGCTTATTATACGTTTCCCAAGGTAATCAGTTAAAATTAAACTTTTATTATTCTGTCATTTTAAACAACTTTCCAATTTACTTCTGTTATCAGAATTGCTTTGTTCTCTTGGTGTCCTTTGTTAAATTGTATCTTGTATTATTATCCACATTTTTTAGTCTAGGGCCTGTCACTTGGGGAGTGACCAATAACAGATGCTATGATTCCGCTCACAGAGGAGAGAGAAAAAACTGTTAGTGGAAATTCTTTCCTTAAAGGGACATTAAACCCAAAATTTTCGTTCATTATTCAGACAGAGAATACCATTTTAAACAACATTCCGATTTACTTCTATTATCTAATTTGCTTCACTCTTTATATAGCCTTTGTTAAAGAAATAGCAATGCACATGGGTGAGCCAATCAGAGGAGGCAAATATGTGCGGCCACCAATCAGAAGCTACTGAGCATATCTAGATATGCTTTTCGGGAAGGAATATCAAGAGAATGAAGCAAATTAGATAACAGAAGTAAATTAGAAAGCAGTTTAAAATTGTATTCTCTATCTGAATCATGAAAGAAAATATTTGGGTTTAATGTCTCTTTAATTATAGGTATCTAACTATCTTGTAACCTCGGACAACACTTAATCTGGGTTACCTGACAGATTAAACAATACCCATAACTATCAACTATTAGTTGACATGAATTCATTTATTAATCATTACAAACAAGCACAACAATTAAAGGGACGCAAACAAGACAAAATAAAACTTTCATGATTCAGATACAGCACACAATTTTAAACAACTTTCCAGTTTACTTCCGTTTGCAAAATGTGCACAGTCTTTATATTTACACTTTTTGAGTCACCAGCTCCTACTGAGCATGTGCAAGAATTCACAGAATATACGTATATGCATTTGTGATTGGCTGGTGGCTGTCACGTGATACAGGAGTGGAAATAGACATAATTTTACAATTTGTCAGATACGATCTACTTCTCATACTACTGGTCCTTTACCTTGATACCTCAAGATCCAGAAGCATTTGGTAACAGCTTCAGCTAAGAATTTACACAATTTATACTCATCTAAAATGCAAAAGGCTAAATCTATACTTTAGTTTCCTCGTAAGCATAAGACTTTCATCAAGTTACATGATGTATAGATAATTCTATTTTAATTCTACTCATGTGTAGTTCAATGGAAAGACATAATAGAAAGATAAAATAAGCTTTTCTAATTTCAGCTCTAATTATTGCTTTGATTGGCACGGACAACTGTTCTATATACCAATGAATATGAATGTCCTTGAAAGAGACTTAACACATTATTAACTCATTACTGTCTAAATCCTAATTTACTAATACTATCCTAATACTAATTTAGGAAAGGTCAGTAGCAGCAATGCACTGCTGGGAGCTAGCTGGTGATTGGTGGCTTAATATATATGCCTCTTTTCATTGGCTCACCAGATGTGTTTAGCTAGCTCCCAATAGTGCATTGCTGCTCCAGAGCTCCCACTTCAGCTAAGCATAGCAGAGAATTAAGCAAGTTTAAAAATAGATGTAAATTGGAAAAGTGTTAAACATGGCATGCTCTATCTGAATCATGAAAGTTTAATTTAACTTAAAGGGATATTAAACAGTGCTCCTTTTGGTAAAAACAAATATTAACAGATTGTTTGAAAAAAAAAACAGCAAACAACTTACTTGATTTTTTAATTTAAAATTAGCACTTAGAAATTTTCAATGTAACCGTTCCCCTGTATGATAAAAGTGGAGAATTCTGAAAACCCAAGTTTTCTTTTCTTCTGTCCGTTCTGGGCATGAACAAATTTGACTCCCTGTTATCTGGTCTTTTCACTAGAATGTAAATTTTATGACATTAGGCTAAGATAAATCTTTCTGCAAAGGCTGCCGCCTCCTCCTTTTAGGGCTCTGACAGGAAGTAAAAGACACTGCACAAATGTAGTGTAAACAAATAAATAAAAGGTAAAATAAATTTAAATAGATGAATAATACATACTGCAATGCTTTCTATTAAGTATAAGCAACTGCTTAAAGATTTTTTTAATACAATAATGAAACTGACTGAGTTTCTCTTGTTACAGAGAAAATGTATCTACTTGGTGATGATCACTGTTTAAAACAGTAAAAATTATCCAGGACAAATTACAATACAAAAAGTTAGATTAGAAGTGGAGCGGTATTTAATGCTCCCTCTTCGGCTAGAAGTTAGGTTTTTGTGTGCATCAGGTAGGGCTCGTATTACAAGTTAGAAGTAACAGTTTTCGCATGAGCGCTAATCCAATGTGTGCAAAAAGCCGAATTTAGGATTGCATATTCTCAAGTGTGCTAACCCTACATGAAAATATTAATATTTCACATTTTAATGTTCTTTACCTAGCAAAATATGTTATATTTCCATCTTAATGGGAAGAGAGTCCACTGCTTTATTCATTACTTGTGGGAATTAAGAACCTGGCCACCAGGAGGAGGCAAAGACACCCCAGCCAAAGGCTTAAATACCTCCCCCACTTCCCTCATCCCCCAGTCATTCTTTGCCTTTCCTCACAGGAGGTTGGCAGAGAAGTGTCGGAAGATTCAGAGTAGTCTCTTATGGAGGGTAGTACTCTTCGAAATGGGACTGGAGTTTCAAGTAGTCCTGTCAGCCTCTCAGTGAGAGCATGGATGAATGTTAGAGTCTGGAGATACAGGGAGAGTCTTTCTGCGAAACCATCCCGACTCAGATTAACAACTCCATAGGCAGTCAAAGTTGACGAGTTTCGCTGCCTGCTTTTCTGCTCTCAAGTCCATGTCAGGAGCGATGCTACTACCCTGTAACACTTGAAAGGCTGTGTTCCTGTTCCACGGCATAGATTCTGGTAAGATTGTTTCATTTATACACATATAACGTAAGAAGACAGGGTCACAGTGTGTCTCCTTTTATCTGTATAGAATCAAGGCATGAAGGGGCGGCCCCAATCCGTCTCTGGATCGCGTAAGGGGCAGACTATCTCTTTTTGCGGAGGCCTGGATAAGAGACATTCAGGACCCTTGGGTTCTGGAGGTCGTTGCCCAGGGTTACAGGAAAGAGGCAGATTCCTCCTGTCAAACCTATCATCAAGTCCAGAGAAGAGAGACCCTTTCTAGGATGTGTGAGGGATCTCTCCTCTCTCAAAGAAATCGCCCCAGTCCCTCTAGCAGAAAGAGGTCTGGGGTACTATTCAAACCTTTTCATGGTCCCAAAGAAGGAGGGCACGTTTCGCCCAATTCTGGACCTAAAGTGTCTAAACCCGTTTCTGTCAGTCCCATCGTTCAAAATGGAGATGATCAGGTCGATTTTGCCCCTAGTTCAAGAGGGACAGTTCATGTTGACAATAGATTTGAAGGATGCTTACCTTCACGTGCCAATCCACAAGGATCACTTCAGGTTCTTAAGATTCGCATTTCTGGACTAACACTTCCAGTTCGTTCGGTCTGGTGACTGCCAAAAGAGTCTTTACGAAGGTTCTGGGAGCGATGCTCGCGGTGGTGGGGGCCAGAGGTATTGCAGTGGCTCCTTGTCTGGACGACATCCTGGTCCAGGCTCCATCCTGCAATCTCGCGGAGGAACACTTGAGGGCTCTTCTCCTTTGATCTCACAGATGGAAGAAAAAAACGAAGGAAAGAGTTCTCTGGTCCCAAGCAACAGGGTGGAAATCCTGGGTACGATAATAGATTCCTTATCTATGAACGTATTATTGACAGATCAGAGACGTTGAAAGATTGCGTCCAATTGTCTTGCCCTTCAGACCTCCTCAAGGACATCTGTGGCCAGGTGTATGGAGGTGATTGGGCGCATGGTATCCAGCATAGATGTCATTCCATACACCAGGTTCCATCTCAGACCTCTTCAGCTGTGCATGTTGAGACAATGGAACAGTTATGATTCAGATCTATCCCAACAGATATCTCTAGACAACTGAACGAGGGAATTCCTCTCTTGGTGGATCCGTCCGGAACAGCTATCCCAGGGGACATCATTCTTGAGACCATACTGGGAGATCAGCCAATCGGAATTAAGGTAGGAAAAATCCTATTGGCTGATGTAATCAGCCAATAGAATTGAGCTTGCATTCTATTGGCTGATTGGAACAGCCAATAGAATGTGAGCTCAATCCTATTGGCTGATTGCATCAGCCAATAGGATTTTTCCTACCTTAATTCCGATTGGGTGATAGGATTCTATCAGCCAATCGGAATTGAAGGGACACCATCTTGGATGCCGTCACTTAAATAACCTTCATTCTTCAGTCGCCGTTGGATGGAAGAGGATACTCCACGTTGGATGTCTTCAAGATGGACCCGCTCCGCTTCGGATGGAAGAAGATAGAAGATGCCACCTGGATGAAGACTTCTACCACTTGGAGGACCTCTTCTACCCGGATCAGATGAAGACTTCTGCCCCTCTGGAGGTCCACTTGTGCCCGGCTGGGTGAAGACGGCTCAAGGTAGGGTGATCTTCAAGGGGGTAATGTTAGGTTTTTTAAGGGGGGATTGGGTGGGGTTTAGAGTAGGGTTGGGTGTGTGGGTGGTGGGTTTAATGTTGGGGGGGGTATTGTATTTTTTTTTACTGGTAAAAGAGCTGATTACTTTGGGGCAATCTAAAAAAGAATAGAAAACAGAGGCGCCACCATGGCCTAATATCGCCAGTACAGGTAAAATGAGCAGCAATATGAGAATGTGAATACTCACAAACATAAAGCACCCCACTGGTGCTAGTAGAGCAGACTGACACTTCTCAGTGGTTCAGCACACTGTATCCAAAGCACAGAGACAGTCAGGAATCCTCTGACACTCCAATATATATATGTCTCTATGGATAAAGGAATATATAGCCTGATGAAACAGCCCTGAGTAGGCTGAGAAACTAGTTGCTGTGTTAATAAAGACTTTTTATACTTTTATACACTTGCTATTGTGTGTATTTTTTTCACCTCCTGTGATAAATTATATCGTTGATCCTGGTTCCTGTTGAGGATTGCTGTTTTAAGTCTACTGGGCGACGTTTTGGCTCCAGTTTGCTGAGATTGTACCTGCAGGTGCCCACCATCTTGTAAGTGCAAGCTATTGGTATTATTTCCCCTTGTCCTGATGATATTGGGCCATGTTGTGTTGCTTTTTCCTTTATCCATAGGCACATATACATTGGAGTGTCAGAGGATTCCTGACTGTCTCTGCGCTTTGGATACAGTGTGCTGAACCACTGAGAAGTGTCAGTCTGCTCTACTAGCACCAGTGGGGTGCTTTATGTTTGTGAGTATTCACATTCTCATATTGCTGCTCATTTTACCTGTACTGGCGATATTAGGCCATCGTGGCGCCTCTGTTTTTTATTCTTTTTTAGATTCCATACTACAGGATAGCCATCCTTTGACAGAGTGCAGCCTCAAACATCTGGGAACTGTCATTACCCTGGACTCATAGACTTTCACATTATCATTATTTGGTTTTGAATTGGTTTTAATATTTTTTCCAATCTATGTTTATATTCCAGTAATATATATATGTGTATGTGTATATATATTTATCATTTTCAGCATTGTGGTTACTTACTTATGTCCACACTTTAGATTTTTCAGGGTTTTATTTATAGTTTTATTATTGTTGCTATTATCATATTTCTAGATTTAGGCCTGTTTTTTTCTGTTGAGACTTTACAAGCACTACCATATCACCTATTATATTGAAACTGAGGAAGCGCCCCCTAAGGGCGTGGTGTGTCCACTGAGTACACACCACTCTCTCCATACATACTTTGGGGCAATGCCCTGCAAAAGGCCCTTTTAAGGGCTATTTGTAATTTAGTATAGGGTAGGGAATTTTATTATTTTGGGGGGCTTTTTTTATTTTATTAGGGGGATTAGATTAGGTGTAATTAGTTTAAAAAAATGTAATTCTTTTTTTATTTTCTGTAATTTAGTGGGGGTTTTTTGTACTTTAGTTTATTTTATTTAATTGTAATTAATTGTATGTAGTTTAGGTAATTAGTTTAATTATAGTGTAGTGTTAGGTGTAATTGTAATTTAGGTTAGGATTTATTTTACAGGTAAATTTGTACTTATTTTAACTAGGAAGTTATTAAATAGTTAATAACTATTTAATAACTATTCTACCTAGTTAAAATAAATACAAAGTTGCCTGTCAAATAAATATAAATCCTAAGCTAGATACAATGTAACTATTAGTTATATTGTAGCTAGCTTAGGGTTTATTTTATTGGTAAGTATTTAGTTTTAAATAGGATTCATTTATTTAATAGTAGTAATTTTATTTTGTGTTATTTAAATTATATTTAAGTTAGGGGGGTTAGACTTAGGTTTAGGGGTTAATAAATCTAATATAGTAGTGGCGTCATTGGGTGCGGAAGATTAGGGGTTAATAAATGTAGGTAGGTGTCGGCAATGTTAGGGACGGCAGATTAGGGGTTAATAAAATTTAACTAGTGTTTGTGAGGCAGGAGTGCGGCGGTTTAGGGGTTAATACATTTATTAAAGTGGTGGCTATGTCCGGTCGGCAGATAAGGGGTTAAACATTTTAGTTAAGTGTTTCTGATGTGGGGGGGTGGGGGCTTGGTTTAGGGATTAATAGGTAGTTTATGGGTGCTAGTGTACTTTTTAGCACTTTAGTTAAGAGCTTTATGTTCCGGCGTTAGTCCATAAAACTCTTAACTACTGACTTTAAAATGCGGTAGGAGTCTGGACGGGAGAGGGTCTACCGCTCACTTTTTCCAGCAATTGTAATACCGGCGTTAGGAAAATCCCATTAAAAAGATAGGATACGCAATTGACATAAGGGGATTTGCGGTATGCTAAAATCACAGAAAAAAAGTGAGCGGTACACCTGTACCTGCCTGACTCGTAATACCAGCGGGCGTTAAAAAGCAGCGTTGGGACCCTCAACACTGCTTTTTAAGGCTAACTCAAGACTCGTAATCTAGGCGATAGCTAATCACAAGAGATAAATGTGTGCAGGCACCAATAAAGCAGCTAGCTCTCACTAGTGTAGGATATGTGCATTGTTTTTCAACAAGGGATACCAAAGAACAAAACACATTTGAAAATAGAAGTGAATTTAAAAGTGCCTTAAAATTACATGCTGTGTCTGATTCCTGCAACTTTAATTTTGGCTTTCCTATCCCTTTAAGTCTTCCCCAAGGTGTCAGCTAAATCACACAACTGTCATATGGGTCTTGTACTTTAATCTTTCAGGTAACCATTCAGTGCACTTCAGAAAAAAATACATTTGTAATTTAACCACTTTTAAAAATTCTTTTTATATCCCACCACAGATATACTTGAGATTTCTGGACTATCAAATGGAACATTCCAATGAATGTAAACGCAATTTTGTAGCTGTGTACGATGGCAGCAGCTCTATAGAGAATCTGAAGGCCAAGTTCTGCAGCACTGTAGCCAACGATGTGATGCTGCAGACAGGCACTGGGGTTGTACGAATGTGGGCAGATGAAGGCAGCAGACTCAGTCGATTCAGGATGCTTTTTACATCGTTTATGGAGCGTAAGTTGTAAAGAAGAAAATTCAGTGTTTTTTTTTTAAATAACAAAGCAGCAATACCAATATTGCATGATCACTGTCTCACCATTGTCGGGGAAGCACTTGCTGTTAAAGCCTTGTAAGCACAACAGACATCAGATGGGTAAGCTGTCCTTAAGGGGTTAAAGAACACTATTTAATTATTTTATGCATTAAAAAGATTAGGCTAAAGTTTTTAACAGAAACATATATTTATATACAACTTGTTTGTGTGATAGAAGCTCACTTGCAGATAATGAATAGCTTCATAGCTTTATAAGCTACAAAGGAACAAGAAAATATTTTTTTATGGAAATCAGCAGCATGCGCACTCAGAGGTAGCAGATTCTGACAAGGAAGTTGTGTCGGATTTTGCTGCTGCTACGAGATGCGTGCATGTGATGTTGAAATTGAATACTGTGAAACAAATTAAAAGTGCATATACAGGTGAAACTCGAAAAATTAGAATATTGTGCAAAAGTTCATTTATTTCACTAATGCAACTTAAAAGGTGAAACTAATATATGAGATAGACTCATTACATGCAAAGCAAGATAGTTCAAGCCGTGATTTGTCATAATTGTGATGATTATGGCTTACTGCTCATGAAAACCCCAAATCCACAATCTCAGAAAATTAGAATATTACATGCAATCAATAAAACAAGGATTGTACATACCTGTAGAACAATATCGGAAAAGTATAAGCATGCATACTGTATGTACTCAGTACTTGGTTTGGGCCCCTTTTGCAGCAATTACTGCCTCAATGTAGCGTGGCATGGAAGCTATCAGCCTGTGGCACTGCTGAGGTGTTATGGAAGACCAGGATGCTTTAATAGCGGCCTTCAGCTCTTCTGCATTGTTCAGTCTCATGTCTCTCATCTTTCTCTTGGCAATGCCCCATAGATTCTCTATGGGGTTCAGGCCAGGTGAGTTTGCTGGCCAATCAAGCACAGTAATCCCACGGTCATTGAACCAGATTTTGGTGATTTTGGCAGTGTGGGCAGGTGCCAAGTCCTGCTGGAAAATGAAGTGAGCATTCCCATAGAGCTTGTCTTCGGAAGGAAGCATGAAGTGCTCCAAAATCTCCTGGTAGACGGCTGCGTTGACCCTGGACTTAATGAAGCACAGTGGACCAATATCAGCAGATGACATGGCTCCCCAAATCAACACAGACTGTGGAAAATTCACACTGGACTTCATGCATCTTGCAGTGTGTGCCTCTCCATTCTTTCTCCATACTCTGGGTCCTTGGTTTCCAAATGAGATGCAAAATGTGCTCTCATCAGAAAAGAGGACAGTGGACCACTGAGCAACAGACCAGGTCTGTTTTTATTTAGCCCAGGTAAGACACGTCTGACATTTTTGTTGTTCAGGAGTGACTTGACAAGAGGAATACAACATTTTAAGCCGATGTCCAGGATCCATCTGTGTGTGGTGGCTCTTGTGAAAGTCCCCAACACTTTTGAATGGCCTTTTCCTGACAATCCTCTCCAGGCTGCAGTCATCCCTGCTGCTTGTGCACCTTTTTCTTCCACACTTTTCCCTTCCACATAACTTTCTATTAATGTGCTTTGATACAGCACTTTGGGAACATCCAACTTCTTTTGCAATTACCTTTTGAGGCTTTCCGTCCTTATGGAGGGTGTCAATGATGGTTTTCTGCACAACTGTTAGGTCAGCAGTCTTTCCCATGATTGTGATTCCTACTGAACCAGACTGAGAGACCATTTAAAGGCTCAGGAACCATTTGCAGGTGTTATGGCTTAATTAGCTGATTAGAGTGGGACACTTTGAGCCTAGAATATTGCACCTTTTCACAATATTCTAATTTTCTGAGATTGTGGATTTGGGGTTTTCATGAGCTGTAAGCCATAATCATCACAATTATGACAAATCACGGCTTGAACTATCTTGCTTTGCATGTAATGAGTCTATCTCATATATTAGTTTCACCTTTTAAGTTGCATTAGTGAAATAAATGAACTTTTGCACGATATTCTAATTTCTCAAGTTTCCCCCGTAATATATATATATATATATATATATATATATATATATATATATATACTATATATATATATATATATATACACACACATGACACAGTTCAATCACTTGTCACGGTGAAAGCACATTGTCGCACTTCCAAGGCTATTTTGATACTTGTTGCCAAGGGGTTGTGGGAAGGAGAATCCCACAGGTCCAGACGAGCTTCTGATGTTGCACAGAGCTGTGGAACCTTGTTTGGTAGTCTGGAGACAATTCACCTGTGCACATGCAGTCACCATAGGATCTTTTGGAGTAAACTCTTATTGCAGATAACAACTTGGGAAATACAGCCTGTGATTAAAAAGAATAAAAAAATATATTATGCAGTTATTAAACATGCACTATTTTCTATATAGTTGTCAATGGAATAAAAGCGAGCCATTCATTTTTCATTTCCTTATCCATTTCAAAGACTGATGTATCCCAGCATGCTCTTGTTCCTGACCAAACTTCCTTAGCACAGAAAACAAACACCAGACACAGAACATTAATAGTTCCAGAATCTATGAATATGACTAGAATTTTACCTCCAGCTCTAATATTCTGCATATTAGTTAAGTGAGTACTGTTTTTAATGACAATCACCTACAAATGAAATGAGATGGATTTGAGGTCATTGACTGTTTCCCTTGTCAGACATTGCCTGGGACAATGATTTCCCACAATTACTGGACAAGGAAACAAAATGTTGCTATTTCACTAGACGTGCTCTGTTACTTGTTCTTCATTTTAACACAGCATCAGCTTCCTATGTAACATATAAGCACAGCCTATACAATACATAAAATTAAACAAATGGCAATGCAGGTTTTTAAAGGTTCGCTTTTACTTGTTCTTCCCTTGCAGCTCCTTGTCTGGGCAACTCTTTCTTTTGTCACAGCAACATGTGCATCAATAATTCTTTGGTCTGCAATGGGATTCAAAACTGTGCGTACCCTTGGGATGAAAATTACTGTAAAGGTGAGTGTGTACCCAGCCTTATTGTGTCCTATAGATGATCCACACACAATACCTCACAATATCTGACACTGTAAGGGGGTTAAAGGGACACTAAACCCAAATATTTTCTTTCATGATTCAGATAGAGCATACCATTTTAATCAACTTTCTAATTTACTCCTATTATCAATTTTTCTTCATTCTCATGCGATCTTTATTTGGAAAGCAAGAATGTAAGTTTAGAAGCCGGCCATTTTTGGTTCACAACCTGGGTTATGCTTACTGATTGGTGGCTAAATACACTCATCATTAAACAAGTGCTGTCCAGTGTTCTAAACCAAAAACTGTCTGGCTCCATAGCTTAGATGTCTTTTTTTCAAATAAAGATAGCAGGAGAACGAAGAAAAATTGATAATGGGAGTAAATTAGAAAGTTGCTTAAAATTGCATGCTCTATCTGAATCATGAAAGAAAAATTGGGTTTAGTGTACTTTTAAGCCTACAGGTTCTGGGCAGGAGTCTAAGAGAATTGAGTGCAGAACTAGATAGTTCAGGGAACAGTTTATTTTAGAGAATCTTTTTGGGTAGATTTTCTGTGGGGAAACTGTGACTTAAAGGGACAATCTAGTGTAAAATATAGTGCTCTAATTTGTGAGATCATGTTGTTTTTTATACTAAATACCCTTGCTATCTATGAGTATAACCCAAAAAAACTGTTATAGGGATATGGAACACAACATTTTTCTTTTGTGATTCAGAGAGAGCAAACAATTTTTAAAAAAGTTTCCAATTTTGTTCTATTATCAAATTTTATTTGTTCCCATGATATTCTGCATTAAAGAGATACCTAGGTAGGCATCCGGAAAACTACATGGCAGGAAATGCTGCCATCTAGTGCTCTTGCAAATGGATAACATTTTTGCAAAACTTCTGCCATATAGTGCTCCAGAAATGGGCTGGCTCCTAAGCATATGTCCCAACAAAAGATACCAAGAGAATGAAGGAAAATTGATAATAGAAGTGAATGATAAAGTTGTTTAAAATTGCATGTTCTATCTGAATCATGAAAAAATAAATTTGGGTTTTATATCCCTCTAAGCACATAAAGCCCCACTTGCCCATGATCCAGCCATGGCCGGTGAATGGTGGCTGTAGGCCTATGCTGCTCATAACTTGCTCACCAGCCACATCCTTAGCTATGTGTATAACCCCTCAAAACTGTTAAATACATAAGGCCCCACTTGCTACTAATCAGGACACAGCCGGCAAGTGGTGGCTGTACGCTTATGCTGCTCATATCTGGTTCAACGGCCACATCCTATGTATTATCTATTTATCCTTTGTATAGGTTAAATAGATAATAAGAAGGGACATGTGTAAAATCATTATAATTATGTTACTTCTATTAGAATGCCCTTTTTAAGCACCTTGTTATTGCAAAATGTTTTTTATTTTTTGCAATAGATTAACATAGCTGTAGAGCCCGAGAACTTTATTAGAATAGTTTATTTGCTTCAGTTGTTTTTAATTGGTCAAAATCCACCAGTCACTTTCCTTATTTGATGGAGCCGGTCTGGACTTGAGTTTGGAGAAGACAGAGCTGGACACTATTGTGTTTGACATTAGCAGAAATGGTAAGATAACAAACTGCAAATTAGGGAGAGGGATGCGGCAAGGTTAGGCCTGTGATGCCCGCCATGTGCTCTTTTAGTCTTAAGGACTGGAAAATCTATAATTTTCAGACTTAAATGACAGGACAGGGGGCAATATAAATAATGGAAGTATACTGCAAACTTGTTCTGCCGTGCATAATTAAACATTTTATATTATAATCTCAAATTATTTACTGCCCATTTAAAGGGCCGGAGGATAAAACCTCGCTGGCATATGAAGTAATCATGCACAATCTTTGG